>NC_079208.1:29151549-29169049 GCF_026745355.1 Beta vulgaris subsp. vulgaris
GAATTACTACTTAGAGTTATAGGAGTATGTGACTAGTCATAGACTAATTACTATTTGCTGGATAATCCTTGTAGGAATTTTCTCGTTTTATTTTTACTCAATTTATATGGTAGTATTGTGTTTGTAGTTCCTCTCATCTCTGTTGTGGCAGCCTACCAAGTATATTGATTTACATTAAGATTTAGGGACAATGGAGCTCTTGTTGATAGGTTGTAGAGATAAATTTGACATAGTCGTTGAATTTTTGTTTTAGGCTATCTACCTAACCGTTCTCCATGTAACACAATGTATTCAATATTGTCATTCTTATCATTAATTACTTTACCATTGTTTGTATAATGTTTTACCATTTTGGGGTTTGAGATTTTTTTTTTACCTCATGTATATACTCTTTCGAGCTTGTAATTATTAATCATCTTAATGACCCATATTTTCCTTGTCACATACAACTATTATTGATATATCTCAATCACATTATCTTAATGTTGTGTACACTAGTTTGTAATCCTAATCATGTACTTTAAGTGATTGTTCTATATGAAGCTTGCATCTATTGTTGTTGCATCCTTAAATCTTCTTGTAAAAGCTAGATGAGAAACTCAAATCTTTTTGTCCAGCATGTGTAATTTATGTACTTTTCTTTTAGGTTTATCTTAATGTGTTATTACCATATCAATTAATTTTCTTTAATAACTCTAAACAAGTGTTGACATAACCCTAATGACTATTTTCTATAACTCTAAACAAGTGATCGTGCAACTCTTAAACATGTGTTAATATCACTCTAAAGGTATTTCTTACAAATTTAACTATTCATTCATATAACTCTAAAGAGTGTTGCTATAATTCTAAATTGTACTTCCTATAACTCTTAACAAGCATTGATATAAATCTTAAATACTACTTCATACTATTCTAAGTAAGTGTTGTCATTACTCTAATTAGTATTTCTTATAACTTTAAACAAGTATTGGTGTACCTCTTCACAAGTATATCCTACAATTCTAAACAAGTGTTGCCATAACTATAACTAATAATTACTATCACTTTAAAAAGATTATTACACTAACTTTAACCAGTACTTCTTGCAACTCTAAACAAATATTGTTATAACATTAGTAAGTACCTTTTGATAAACCTTTACAAAATCATGCATTAACTAAGATTATCAAACAACATGAAAACAAGTGGAATATTCTTATAACTTTAATTGTTGTTATATATGTATTAATTCAATGTAGATTGATAATTGGTGTATAAATGTGGGTGTTACTTAATGTCATGATGATTTAGTGGTGATCCAATTTGTGTTTGATCTCTGTGCTACTCTTAAATTGGGCACCTGTGTCAAACATTATTACATGAGTATCTATATAATTGATATATTATGTTTTGAATCTCCAATTGTGGTTGTATGAATTTGTAATTATTTTATGTGTGTATGTAGATATGAACATTTTCGAGGTTGGTAATGTGAACGGTAAGCGTAATGCAAGTCAAAGTATGGATTTGGTTGAAAAGAAAGGAACCAAATTAGCTAAAAAGGATAGTACATCACATGTACCGAAACTAGAAAAAAAAGCCAGCAGAGTTGTACTCAATGTAGACCGAATGAATTGGTGAAGCTTATAAAGGACTTATCTTCGCAACAAGTTCAAGATGTGAATGACATTAGTTTTGGAGGTCTTTGCAGTCTGCATTTGACTCAAAGTCCTACTGTTATGATTCCTTTTTTAATTAGTTCTTTTAATTATGGCAATTGGATGTTTAAAATTAATGCAGTCAATAAATTTGTTTTGAGTATGTTTGATGTTCATGAGGTTCTTTTGCTTCCCATGTGTGATTCCAAGGTTGAGAAGATATCCACTAATAGACTTTTATAATGTAAAAGTCTGTTGCATCTTTAAGAATGTCAAAAGTCTGTCAAACTTTAGGAATTAATTCTGCTGGACAACTCGAGTGAACTCATGTTCTCCGCATGGGGTGATATTTGTACTTCGTTTAGGTGGTGTAGACAGATTTAATGATGCAATGTTTATGCTTTGCGTAGATTTACTAGTTCTTGCCTCTGCATATAAAATATAAATAAACTGTAAGTCAACAATTTACAATTTCAAAGTATTACACACATAAAAAATATGGCAATTAATTCCTATAACTCTAATCAAGAGTGTCTATAACTCTAATAATATATTTATATAATTCTAAACAAGTCGTATAATTAGAAAATTAATAAACTTTCCAAGAGCTCATTCATAGGTGTTAAAAACAGTTGAATTAAAATATTGTCAAAACTGTATCATATAATTCTTTTCGATATATATATATATATATATATATATATATATATATATATATATATATATATATATATATATATAGATTCATATAACATACTCCCTCTGTTTCCTAAAGATCTTCCCTCTTTTCGTTTAAGTGCGTTTTCAAAAGATCTTTCCTCTTTTACTTTATTCCTTACTTGGAATTTTTTTTCTCCTTTTTACCTCTCATGTCCCTATCATATGGTTCACCATTACATTATTAATTCAATTTTACTCCCTTTCTCTCTGCTACTTTAACCTCTTTTTGTTTGTTTATTTATCTTAATCCCTTTTTCTCTCCTACTTTACCCACCCCACATATATTAATTCTCATTGGTATCTGTAGTAACATTAACAAGGAAGATCTTTAGAAAACGGAGTTAGTACCTAATTAAGGACACTATGTTTACATACATTTTGATCTTTTTAATTAATAAGGACACTATGTAGCTGGATTATATAAACTTTAGTTTATAAGACTAGTTGGTAAACCATATATCTCAATCACAATAATTTATTTCAGACAAATAAGTTAGTAATAGGATAACTCTAATTAGTTTTTCCTATAACTCTGAACAAGTGTTGGCATAACTCTAATAACTATTTCTTGTAACTCTAAAGAAATGATTGTACAATTCTTAAACATGTTTCAGCATAACTGTAATAATTATTTCATATCACTCTAACTACTCATTCGTATAAATCTAAAGAAGTGTTGACATAATTTTAATTAGTATCAAAGGAAAATAAGTTAGTATTACGATAACTCTAATTACAAATACATAACAAGTAATGTCATAACTATATATGATTGAAACTCTTATGACTAGTCAAATACTCCTGTAACTCTAAACTTTAATTACAACGTACATGTTTGGACCCAAACATTGGGCCAATGTAATCACGCCTAGATCTGCCCCTCCAGCATGGAAGCCTCTCAGTGGGGCCCGCCAGCCTCAAATTCCGTGCCTACATGGCAGGGAATATCCTCACACTTTTCAACGCCTATAAATGCAGGGCAGATCCCCATTTATTGAGGTACGCAATCCTAGACAGCACACTTGGCAACCATTAATTAACACACATACTGACTTGATCGTCGGAGGGCGATCCCGGATCCACCCCCGGGGTAGTCTAACCTTCGCTTTGTGCAGGTCTCCGAGCAAGCGGGCCTTCGTCAACCCTAATCTCGATCATTCCCACCTAATACAAGTTTTTACCCGAAACAGGTTGGCGCCGTCTGTGGGGAAATCGAACTAAAAGTCATGGCCATCACTCGGAGAAACCAAAGGAGGCAGAGGGCTCCCGTCCCTCCAACCGCTCGAGAGCGCCATCTCCTGAAGTGGCGGACGAGACAGCCGGGACCCCCGTCTCGCTCCAATGCTCTCGGCTCGAAATCAGCATGTCCTCGAGGAAATCAACCCTCGAGAGGCGGCGAGTGCTGTGAATCTTAGGATGCCTCGAGACAGGACTGCTCCAACTCCAGGAGGTCCTCAACTCCCCGAACACACCAGTCCTCATCCGGTCACCCAGCAGGACCTTCAGCAACTAGCTGATCGCCTTAGCGACAACTTCGAACGAGGCCTCCGAGCTCTGATGCTCAATTTCCAGGTAGGAGGAGAAGGGACTTCGAACAGGAACCCTCCACCTCCAGGAACTCGACCAATCATAGGTCATCAGGCGGACAATCAAGATCAACCGCAGGTTATTGCCCTCGATCCCCCGGGATCATCACGGGTGTCTCGACGGGCAGCTCAGGCCGCCCCCGGGAAAGGGGATGCCCGACATGTCATCAACGAACGTTACAAGAGGATCGACAACCGGGACGCCAGAGATATCTTAAATGAAAAGATCAGTCCAAGGCAAAAGACGTCAACCCCCACCCTAACCGGGAGCAGAGGGAACCTCGGCAGAGGGAACCTCGAGAGAGGGAACCTCGAGAGAGGGAACCCGAGAAAGGGAACCTCGGGAGAAGGAACCTCAAGAGAGGGGACCTCGAGAGAAAGAGCCTCAAGGGCAGGAGAAACACGGAAAGGAACCTCAGGAGCATGAGCCTCGGCAAGAGAAAGAGCCTCGGCACCGGTGGGGCCACAGGCAACGATCGTCGAGCTCCGAGTCCAGTCATGGATCAAGCCTTCAGATGGGGAACCTGGGGTTCACTACGCCGTTCCACGAGAACATTATGAGAGCATGCACCCCTCGAAAGGTCAAGGTTCCCCCGATTGACCATTATGACGGGACAACTGACCCCATCGACCATCTAGCCGCCTTCAAAGCACAAATGAGCGTCCAAACCAGTAGTGAGGCCGCATGGTGCAAATTCTTTCCCACCACCTTGAAAGGCTTGGCCCTAACTTGGTTCACCGAGCTGCCTTACGGGAGTATATCGAGCTTCACCGCCCTCGAAACGGCGTTCAAGCAGAACTTCATCGCGGGAAGGAGGCATCGGAAAACCAGCATCCATCTCATGTCGATCAGACAGCGGAGGGAGGAGGACTTAGCAGAGTACATCAAGAGGTTCAACGCGGAGTCCCTCAAGGTATCTGACCTACAGGACAGCGTGGCCTTCACCGCTCTTATGTCAGGGCTATACCCTTCGAGTAGGTTCAAGCTGAAACTGGCCGAGAGTGAAGCCTCCTCGTTCTCAGAAGCCATGAACCTGGCCCAGAAATTTATACAAGCCTCCGATATCTGTAAAACTCATGAGGAGCCAAGCTCCGGGAAAAGAAAGCATGAATACACCCCGCGGACAGACAATCCCAGAGATACCCCTCGAAAAGAGAAAGACAAAAAGCCTCGGTTGGAGAATCATTGGAATGACCCTCGATACAACCTGAACCAGAGGGAAATCTACCTAGACATCAAAGGGAAATACCCCCTGCCAAAGCCTCACCTAATTCGAACATCTTTCAATAAGCGAGACAAGAAACTATGGTGTGAATTCCATCACGATTGTGGCCACACCACGAGGGAGTGTCGAGAGCTCAAAAGGGCCTTGGATAAATTAGCTGACGAAGGAAAGCTGAATCGATATCTCAAGGATCCCAAGGAAAGCAAAGTCGAACCCCGGGCGGAAAAACAAGCTCGAAGCGACGATACGGCAGGATACATCAATGTCATAGCAGGTGGATTGCATCACGATTGTGGCCACACCACGAGGGAGTGTCGAGAGCTCAAAAGGGCCTTGGATAAATTAGCTGACGAAGGAAAGCTGAATCGATATCTCAAGGATCCCAAGGAAAGCAAAGTCGAACCCCGGGCAGAAAAACAAGCTCGAAGCGACGATACGGCAGGATACATCAATGTCATAGCAGGTGGATTTGCTTCAGGAGGCTTAACCATCCGCTCTCGCAAGAAGCACCTCTACACCTTAAAACATGGAAGTGATGCAAACTCTACTGCCACATGCCCGACCATGACCTTCAAGACAGTCGCGCCCATACAAACCCGCATGACGACCCGCTGGTTGTCGAGATGAAGATTGCCAACCTTCGGGTAGGCCGTGTTTTGATTGATAGCGGAAGTTCCGCGGATATTATCACTATGGATTGTTTGAGAAAGCTGAAATACGAGGAAAAAGATCTTAGTCCCATCGACAGCCGCTGGTGGGTTTTGGAGGTCAATCAGTTCATCCGCTAGGCTCGGTCAAGCTACCGACCCGGATGGGGGAAAAGAAGGCAGGACGAAATGTCATTGTCGATTACCTTGTGGTCGACACTAGTCTCCCCTATAATGTGATCATTGGACGACCCACTCTCAACAAAGTCAAAGCGCCATATCAACGTATCAATTGCTTTGCAATTCGAAGGGGACGACGGGAAAGTCGCTCAGTTTTCGGCGATCAGAAATCTGCCCGTGAATGCTACGTCAATAGCCTGAAAAGCAAGACAGAAGGACCCACTCGAAAGAGGAAGGACCCCGAGCCAGAAGAACCCTCCCTGTCATGGGGCTCTATGTGGCTGATAACCCAAAACAATATGAGCGACCTCGCCCCGCAGATCGAGATGAAGAGGTGTATATAGACAAGGGGCAGGGTCGCACAGTTCGAATAGGGAAACAGGTCCCCGAAGAGACAAGGGCCCGAATCCTAGAGGTCATAAAGGAATTTCAGGACGTCTTTGCTTATTCCGTCGATGAGATGCCTGGCATCGACCCCAGCCTCATGGTACATCGACTCAATATCCAGGAGGGGCATCGACCAGTCAAGCAGAAGCTCAGGCACCGGGGAGCCGAGAGGTGTGCAGCAGCCTCCGAGGAGGTCCAGAAATTGTTGGCCGCAGGATTCATTCGGGAATGCCAATATACTGAATGGCTGGCCAACGTCGTCTTAGTCCGGAAGCAGAATGGGGCTTGGAGGATGTGTGTCGCATTTCACAGACCTGAACAAGGCCTGTCCTAAAGACGACTTCCCCCTCCCTAAGATCGATAGGCTCGTCGATTCGACAGTCGGTCACGCATTATTTAGCTTCATGGATGCCAATGCGGGATACCATCAGATTCCCATGGCAGAGGAGGACCAAGTCCACACGGCCTTCACTACAAGTTCGGGGGTCTATTGCTATAAAGTCATGCCTTTCGGCCTCAAGAATGTTGGGCCACCTATCAACGCTTTGTAAACAAGATGTTCGAGAAACAAATCGGTCGTAACGTTGAAGTTTATGTCGACGATATGATCGTGAAAAGCAGGAAAGAGGAGGATCACGTAACTGACCTAAGGGAAACACTCTCAACTCTCCGCGCCCATAACATGAAATTAAATCCGAAGAAATGTGTCTTCGGCGTGAAAGGGGGGAAATGCCTGGGTTTCCTCGTCGACGAACGAGGGATCGAGGCTAATCCCGATAAAATTCGGGCCATCATCGAAATGAAAAGCCCTCGAACTGTCAAGGAAGTCCAGCGCCTAACCGGTTGCATGGCGGCCTTGGGACGTTTTCTATCTAGGTCAGCGACAAAAGCCTCCACTTTTTTCAACTTTAAAACAAGCAACGTTCGAATGGGGTAGTGCAGCAGAAGAAGCATTCCAACAACTCAAGAACATCTCGCAAGCCTTCCCAAGCTAGTTTCACCTTTACCAGGAGAAACACTTTTCGTCTACCTCGCAGTATCGGACCACGCTGTAAGTGCGGTCCTCGTGGCCGAGTGAGAGAAAACCCAGTACCCGGTGTACTTCGTAAGTCACGCTTTTCGAGGCGTGGAATCGAAGTATCCCCCAATGGAGAAGATGATCTTAGCTCTAGTTCTAGCCACTCGAAAACTCAAACCCTACTTCCAGGCTCACCCTGTCCGAGTACTTACAAGCCAGCCCATGCGGAAGGTAATGGAAGGGAAAATCAGTCCAGCAGAATTACGGATTGGGTCACCCATTATCGGACTATGGTATCGAGTTCGAGCCCCGGCGCGCCATCAAAGCCCAGGCCCTTGCCGACTTTATTGCAGAATGTGCCCCTCGACCAGAGACTGTCGAAGAAGGATCTTGGAGTCTCTTTGTCGATGGGTCCTCATCAAAGGCGGGGGTGCGGGGCTGGACTCTTGATCCTTGACCCCCAGTCCAACAGGACCGAGTACGCCGTCAAGTTCGACTTCACTGCTTCGAACAATGAGGCCGAATACGAAGCGCTACTCTTGGGCATTCAATTATGTAAAGCGGTCGGTGCTCGAGAACTCAAAACCCACTCTGATTCTCAATTGATAGTAGGGCAGGTAACTGGGGAATATGAGGCTAAGGAGGATAGCATGCGCATGTATTTGCGGAAAGTAAAAGAGGAAATCGCCAGTTTATCTCAATTCTCAATAACTCATATCCCTCGATCGGAGAACCAGCAAGCGGACGCCCTGTCAAGGCTAGCTAGTTCAGCAGAAGACCTCTCGCCCCGGCCTATAATGTGGGAAATTCTGAGGGCACCCAGTATCAACAAGGCAGTGAATACCCTCGATAGGAGCCCTACTTGGATGGACAACATCATAGCTTTATTCGAGATGGCAACCTCCCTGACAATGAATCGAGGCCGAGCGTATACGGCGACGAGCAAGATGGTTTGTATATCACGAGGGCCAGTTGTACAAAAAATCCTTCACCCACCCGCTTCTTCGTTGTCTCACCCCCGGAGAAGGAGACTACATCCTTCGAGAGACACATAGAGGATCGTGTGGAAGTCATCAAGGAGCACGGACCATCACTGCGAAGGCATTGCGAGCAGGGTATTACTGGACTACCATGAGGGAAGACGCCTCGACCATGGTCAGAAAATGCAAAGAGTGCCAGATGCACGCTAACTTGCCCCATCATGCTGCAAGTACCCTCACTACCATCCAGGCCCCATTGCCCTTCGACATGTGGGGCATGGACCTCCTAGGACCATTCCCACCCGCATCCGGCCAGCGAAGGTTCCTACTAGTCGCAGTGGATTATTTCACTAAATGGGTCGAAGCAGCACCTCTGGCTTCGATTACTGACAAACAAGTTCAGCAATTCATCTGGCAGCACTTAATCACAAGGTTTGGAGTCCCTCGAGTACTCATATCAGACAACGGCCGCCAATTCAATAGCGGTCCTACACGCGACTATTGTTCTAGGTTCGGGATTGAGACCAGATTCTCTCCCGTTAGTCGACCACAGACTAATGGGCAGGCCGAGGCGGCCAATAAAGTAGTCCTAAAGGGGCTCAAAACAATGCTCGAAGGAGCCAAAGGTTCATGGATAGATGACCTCCCAGGCATTCTATGGTCCAGCAGAACCACCGTTCGAGAAGCAACCGGCCACTCACCCTTTAACCTAGTCTACGGCAGCGAGGTTGTTCTACCTGTCGAGCTGGGCATCCCTTCCCCCCGTATCACATTCTACGACCAAGAAAGCAACAACGAGCGGAAAAGGCTTTCCCTCGACCTCCTCCCCGAAACACGAGGGACAGCCCTCCTTCGTGCTATTTCCTACAAACTTAAGCTCACCCGATTATTCAACCGCCGCGTCAAGAAGCGGCCTTTTCAAGTCAATGACTGGGTGCTCCGGAAATTTGAGTCCACGGGGCGACAACCTAGTCTGGGTAAGTTACAACCCAACTGGGAGGGACCAAACCGTGTGACCTCGATAGTACGCCCTGGCACCTACCGACTCGAAGATCAAGAGGGCCGACCGCTACCTCGACCATGGAACGCAGACAATCTTTGAAGATTCTATGTTTAAATCGGTTTGTCCCTCGAGTGTGGGGGCATACCACATGCTGATCGTCTTGTAAAGGCACTGAAACATGTGTCCAGTTATTTTGTAAGGCACTAAAGTATTGCCAATGTAAAAAACGCCTATTCTTAGATCATCAATAAAGTCGATTTTTAAGCAAAAGCTAATATTCTCGAGTTGCCTTGGCTCATTGGCCCTGAAGCAACCTCGATCGAAGTTCTAATATTCTCGAGTTGCCTTGGGCTCATTGGCCCTGAAGCAACCTCGATGAAGTCTCTAATATTCTCGAGTTCCTTGGGCTCATTGGCCCCTGAAGCAACCTCGATCGAAGTCTCTAATATTCTCGAGTTGCCTTGGGCTCATTGGCCCTGAAGCAACCTCGATCGAAGTCTCTAATATTCTCGAGTTACCTTGGGCTCATTGGCCCTGAAGCAACCTCGATCGAAGTCCAATATTCTCGAGTTGCCTTGGGCTCATTGGCCCTGAAGCAACCTCGATCGAAGTCCTAATATTCCCGAGTTGCCTGGGGCTTATTGGCCCCTGAAGCAACCTCGAGCGAAAACTTTGAATATTCTCGAGTTGCCTTGGGCTCATTGGCCCCTGGAGCAACTTCGAGTAAGAACTGTGGAAATCATTTATGTAAAACATCGACAATTTCTAGAAAAAGCAAGTAAAACTCGAAGGACAAACCGATAGAGAAAACAGAAGTATTATTCCATTAATCATAAGTACAAGCCATCGAAGGCATTACAATGCAAGCCCAAAAGAAAAACTAGATCAAACAAGAAAGCCTAAGGGTACAAATGTTAACCCTAGTAGGAGACATAAAAAGAGAAAAGCCAAGGGAGAAGGAAGAGAAAAAGGAGGAAGGCTCGAAGCAGGCCACGGCTCATCCCTCGAGATTAGCCGGGTGAGGAGTTTTTTCCTCACCCGACCCTTCTTCCTGAGAGAGTGCCTTGACACCCTCCTCTACCTCACTCCAAGAAGGCTGGGGGCAAGCTTCTCGAGAACCAGCCGAACCTTGCGAAGCGCCTCGGCCTGGCCAATCTCGGAAGCCTGCAGGGAGGCGTCCTCGAGGAAGGTCCTTCCCTCCTCAGATTCTTTCCAGTCAAGGACGACGGCCTCCCGGCACTCTCGAGCTTTGGCAATGGCCTCCTCGGCGCTCTTCCGAGACTCTCACCTTCTCCTCGGCCCTCTTGCAGTCCTTGGCGCGGCCCTCTGCCTCTTGCTAGCAGAGTCCCTCTGCTTGAGGGCGATGTCGCGCTCCTGCTCCAGCTCGGCCTTCTTCTCCTCGAAGGCCCTCAAAGAATTGGCCATCGACTCTCGAGCCTCGGAGAGTTGCATCTCCGACAGGCGCAGCCGGTTGACTAGAGTATGCCTCTCGTCCCAGGACATCTCCCCCGAGGCCGTCCCAGGGGCCAGCCCAGGGGTTGAACTCCGAGCCAAGGACATCACCCTAATCGACAGCTGGCAAGGAATAGAAGAAAAGAGTCAGAATAAACAAAGATGTTGAAATTAGAAGAAAAGGTTTAGCAAAAGTGTCGTACCTCGGTTAAGGTGGCCTTGACGGCTTCGACCTCTTGCCCGCCAGGCGACAGGCACGCCTTCTCGTCCAGCTCCGTCACCAGATGCTCCGAAGCCTTGTCGAAGCGGGCAGCCATCTCAGCCCTCGAGAGAGCCGAGAAGGGTAGTCTCAGGGACTCCTCGAGGAAGGGTTTCTTCTTCGAGGACGCCGCGACAACGGCCACGCCCGAGGGAGCTGGAGCAGAGGGAGCAGGAGGTCCTTAGCCTTGATCGAAGCAGGTTCCTCGACCTTACTCTCTATCGGCTCCACCTTAGGAGTCGAGAAAGGAGGTAGCTTTTTCTCCCCCTCGAGGGACGGATCCACTCCTTTTTTACCACGGGAGACCACGTGGCGGCCCCCGAGGAGGAAGAAGACCCAAGGCCAGCCTTCGCCAGCCTTCGACGTTTGGCTGCCCGAAGTGCCTCGGCCGTTATCATTGGTGAAGACATCTTGACGCAAAGGCTTGAAAGGAGGAGAGAATCAAATCTTAGAGGGAGAGAGAGATAGATGAATTGTTGATCCCCTTAGGACTAATTGTCCGTACTTATAGCGGCTATTGGTTGCAAGTCCCCAAAAATAGCATTAATTATCTCCATTTAATGGGCTCCCACGTGGCAAGCACCAAAAAGGATGCGCATGATCCCCATGCATACACTAGCTGACTACCTTCAGCACTCAGCCACGAAAGAACTCAAGCCTCGAGTGACATCCCACTTCGAGCAACACAAGTCAAGGCAAGCAAAAGAAGCAAAAGACGGGTAAAAGATGAGCGAAAATGAGCATTCATTTCTACAAAAGGCCGAATACATCCTAAAAACCGCAAGGGTCTAGCTAAAAATGAACATTCATTTATACCAAAAGATTTCTACCAAAAGAGATAAACTTAAGGTGCCTCGCAGGGCGTAACTAATGACGAAAGGTTAACATAAACCTAGTCAGAGCTGCTCGAAGAACCACTCTCGGAAGTCTCGGAGACCGCTTCGTCCTCCCCAGAGGAACTCTCGTTCGAGTCCGCTTGGGCATTCGAGCTCTCTGGGACCACCTCCTCTTGTGCCTCGAGCTCCGCAGAAGCCTGAGGGTTCCCAGCATGGGGGGACTCCTCACCCAGAGCCTCGGCAGCATTAGCAGCAACGCTCGCCTCGAGCACAGGGTTGGCCTCCTGGCCCTCGTGAAAGGCCTCTTCGACGGAGATGTTGTACTCCGCTTCGACCGGAGACCAGCTAGCTCGAGGATACACCTTCCTAAAGGCAGCCTCGAGCCTCTCGACGGCCTCCCGAGTGGCCACCTCTGATGCTTCCAGGCCCATGTCCGCCGCAAATTCGAGACCAGACCTCGAGCTTTTCCATTCCTCGATTATCTCATCCCGTTTACGCTGGACACTGTCCCTTTGGCTCGTTAAGTCCCTGACCCTGTTCTCAAGGGTAGTTTTCTCAACAGCCCAAGCAGCCCTCTCATCTTCGAGAGTCTTGTTTAAGGCCTCGATCTCCTTAGCCTGCTCCTCGCACCGCCCCGACTTCTCCTTCAGACCTTCTCGAAGCTTGCGGTGGCCGGCGGTGTATCGATGACTCATCACCGTCATGCGGATCGAGTGCTGAAAAGAATACACCAAGTTAAAAAAGAAAGGATAAGGACCAGAAGAATAAAAGACTAGTCCCAGGAGAAATTCCAACTTACATCAACCCAGGACGAGTGAAGTTGCTCGACTTCCTCCTCCTCCGTCAGACCGCGAATCAGCGTCAGATCAGGCCTCGAAACAAGCCTCTTGGCCAACGAGTCGAAGAGGTCGGCCTTCTCAAGGGTCGACTTCTGAGTGAAATCGCCACCCTCCTCTTCTTAGCAAGGGGAGGTAATTCTCCTTAAGCCAAGGAGTCTCCAGACTCCGTGGTCGCAGCCGATTTACCCTTGGACCTCGAAGCCTCCCCGGCAGCTCGAGGGGCGTACCCTACCTCAACAACCCTTCTCTCGGCCTCCTCACGAGGCGCGATGATGGCAGACCTCGTCGGAGGCGGACCTTCAACCTCTTCGAGGGATCCTGAAAAAGGAGGAATGAGAAAGCAAGCAACTAAACAAGATATAGCTTCTGCATCTTAACTTAAGTAAAAGTTACCTTTGGGGCTCGAGGGACTCTAATCTCGCCTTTCGACAGCTTCATCTTAAGCTGCTCTTGAACCCGTTGGTTGGCGGTTAGGCGCTTCTGCATCTCCTCGTCGAGTTCTTGGCGAGCTATGACTGCCAAAGGCAAAGGAAAACGATTAGTATATTAAAAACACTGGTAGGTCGAGGGCCTTAAGCATACAAAGTCCCTACCCGGAGGATAGGCCGGGCTTAAACCCATTGCCGACAAGAAGTGCTCATTGCTTAAGTCATCCACAGCAGGGTTCCAGTACTGAGGCACCTGTTTCTTGTCCCCCCTATCGAGGATGGTAAGACACTGGCAATAAATGGCTACCCGAGCCTCCTCCTTCGACATGGGAGGTACTGACCTGTTCATCCACAGATTGGGTCCCTCAACCAAAGGAACCACTGGGAAATCCCACGGCTCAGCTCGATACACGTACAAAAACTCAGTACGAAAGTGCTGTTGATTCGAGGGCATAGTACCCACAACTTTGTAGGGAAAGCGGACCTGGAAGCTCCACCAACCCTCTCCATTCGAACGAGGAGACATGACGACCAATTTCATCATATTCCTCCATAATACCAAGGAAGGCTGGGTACCGATCATTTTGCAGATAGCTAGGAAACCAACCATCGAGCCCACACTGTTGGGCATCAGTTGGCACAAGGCCAGCCCATAAGAATCCAAACCTCGATTATAAAGGGATCTATGGGAAACCTCAGCCCCACCTCGAGATGGGCTTTGTACACGCTATACAACCTGTGGGAGGAGTGCAGACCGTCTCTACAGGCTCCGGGATATAAAGAGCGTAGGGGTGTTTGATGAAGTATGAGCTTTCGAGAAAGCGTAAGTTTCCGACAAAAAGTCCATAAACGGCCCTCGATTGTGGAACGGGCTATTCCCTTGGGCAGTTGTCCTCCTCGCTCCTGCCGCTGGTGCTCGCGGTGAGGGAATTACTCTCGTTACTTTCTTCCATCACCCGAACAACCTGGTTATCGAGGAGATCATCTAAGTAACTCCTAACGGCTCGAGATCGAGCAATTGTAACAAGGTGGGGAGGATTATCTAGCTCCTCCTCCCCACCAGAGAGCACGGATAACCGTACTCGATATGATAGGGCGACGGGACCTGAGCGGGTCCATGCACTCGAAAGCCACGGACACCATAGGGACCCCCCGATGAATACCCCGTCGAACAAAGGTTCTAGGAGGGGAGGAGGGGTCCCGAGCTAGAAGAAGCTCTCCCCAGGTCCATCGATGGGGGACTCCATGAAGAGCGGTCCATAAGGACAATAAAGAGAAAAAGAAAGAGATCGTACCTTGTTTAAAGACACACCCTCGAAATCCGTCCGCACCACGAGGAAAGGCTATCGATCTTCAGGGCTCTCGAGATCGTAAAGAAGGAAAGAAGGCAAGATTCTCAAAAGGATCAGCGCAACGCAAATGAGACAAAAATCAAAGTACCTTCTCACTTATATAGACCGCCTGAAAAGGACGGTTTATCTTCCGACAGACTCCAAAGCACCTCAAAGCGCCACGTCAATGGGCCTCCCCGAAAGCCCAAGTGAGTGCTCAGCATCCTGGACTGGCACCACCTAGTCCTCTGAAGCTTGGGTAGGACCTAGCTCGACCCAAGCGTAAGCACGTCGGAGTCTCTCAACCCATCCGCCGGAGCTCTAACTCCCTGGGCCAGTCGCGCCCAGATGGAGGCCAAAGCCCTACCCTTAGGCACCTCACCCTGATCGAGTGAGGGATATCTCGAACGGCTTTATCATCGAGATCGACACCCGTCAAGCGTCACGGCGTCATACCCCTCGAGTGAACCAGGGACGCCTGGGAATCTCGAGAGGTTACTTCCTCGGTGTTGTCCGGGGCTCATCAGCCCCATAAACACAAGCGAAGACTCGGAACTCCTTCAAGTTATACAAACCCGGTCGATAGCTTCGAACGAAGTCTCTGAACCTCCTCGAGTTGCCTGGGGCTTGCCGGCCTCATGAAACCTCGAGCGAGGTCCATAAGGCCCCTCGAGTTGCTTGGGGCTCATTGGCCCCTGGAGCAACCTCGAGCGAAAACCTTGAACCCCTCGAGTAGCCTGGGGCTTGCCGGCTTCATGAAACCTCGAGCGAGGTCCATAAGGCCCCTCGAGTTGCTTGGGGCTCATTGGCCCCTGGAGCAACCTCGAGCGAAAACCTTGAACCCCTCGAGTAGCCTGGGGCTTGCCGGCTTCGTGAAACCTCGAGCGAGGTCCGTAAGGCCCCTCGAGTTGCTTAGGGCTCATTGGCCCCTGGAGCAACCTCGAGCAAGGTCCATAAAGTCCCTCGAGTTGCCTAGGGCTCATTGGCCCCTGGAGCAACCTCGAGCGAAGACCATAAACTTCCTCGAACTGCCTGGGGCTCACCGACCTCGTGTAACCTTGAGCGAGGTCCTTAAGGTCCCCCGAGTTGCATTAGGCCCATTGGGTTCCGCGAAACACACGATAGCGACTGACGCCCCACCATATATTTCGCGTGGGGCTAATGTTTGGACCCAAACATTGGGCCAATGTAATCACGCCTAGATCCGCCCCTCCAGCATGGAAGCCTCTCAGTGGGGCCCGCCAGCCTCAAATTCTGTGCCTACATGGCAGGGAATATCCTCACACTTTTCAACGCCCATAAATGCAGGGCAGATCCCCATTTATTGAGGTACGCAATCCTAGACAGCACACTTGGCAACCATTAATTAACACACATACTGACTTGATCGTCGGAGGGGCAATCCCGGATCCACCCCCGGGGTAGTCTAACCTTCGCTTTGTGCAGGTCTCCGAGCAAGCGGGCCTTCGTCAACCCTAATCTCGATCATTCCCACCTAATACAAGTTTTTACCCGAAACAGTACATATAACAAGTAATGTCATAACTATAATTAGAACTCTTATGACTAGTCAAATACTCCTGTAACTCTAATTAGTAATTCATATAATTCTAATCAAATACTCCTATAACTCTAATTAGAACATACATAACAAGTAATCACTAGTCACATACTCCTATAACTCTAATTAGTAATTCATATAATTGTAGTCAAAATATCCTGTAACTCTAATTCGTAATTCATATAACTCTAATCAAATATTCTTATAACTCTAATTAGAAGTACATAACAAGTAATGTCATAAATATAATTAGAACTCTTATGAATAGTCATATACTCCCGTAACAATAATTAGTAATTAATATAACTCTAATCAAATACTCATATAACTCTAATTAGAACGTACATAAGAAGTACTAATGCCATAACTATAATTATAAATTTTATGACTAGTCAAATACTCCTATAACTCTAATCAGTAATTTCTATAACTCTAATCAAATACTCCTATAACTCTAATTAAAACTCTTAACAAGTGACATGAAGACAACTTTCTCTATCTACCTTTTATTTTTAATTAACTAAAAGTGACATGTGTAGTTCGTACGTTTAAAAGCGATTCGTGCTTGAATTTTTTTCGAAACAGAAACTCGATTTTCTTCGGCATAAGAGTCAAAATTTGAACATTAGACATACGAAGTATAATTGTTTTTAGTTGCAAAATTTGATTGGTTTAGTTTCTGTCACTTAAGTCTCTCATCATTCTTTTTATTTTGTTTTTTTACTTTTCAAAGTTAAATTCTATGAACAAAATAGAAATTTTATTGAATTTATTTAAGTTTTCTAATATTATAATTTTTTAGTTTATTTTTGAATTAAGTACAGTAGTCCCTCTGTTTTTTTTATCTTTCTCACTTGGAATCTTGACACTATTCATGCATAGAGAGAATCTTCTCAAATGTTCTCAATTTATAAGAAAAAACATAGTCATGTGGGGTCTTGTTTGATTCGTCTCAATTAGTACTTTATTAATATTCAATCGTTATAATTTTTACAAATATATAATGAAATATATTTAAGTTTTGAAACGTGCATTGGAAGACGCGCACAGAAAAGTAGGAATGATAAAAAAACAGAGGGAGTACTTCATAAATTGTAAAGAAAGTGGACACTTTGATTTCAAATCAATTTTTTCATAGGTTGTAGTTTGTAAGTGAATTTCTATGTTTTTGTAAAGTTTCCTCATTTTAGCGATTTGCATAATGTAAATTATGCAATTTTATGATTTTAGTTGACTTGTGAGTGATTGTTATAATTATATTTTTGGTATTTTTGTTAGAAGCCCCCTTTGATTTTTAAGTGAATTTGTAATTTAGAATGGGAAGGGGGTAACATAATCTCTTCATTCGGCGACACCATAGATCCCCCCTTCCCTTATCTAATAGAGATATGTTGTACTTTAATTCTT
>NC_079208.1:29171549-29228913 GCF_026745355.1 Beta vulgaris subsp. vulgaris
GTGGACACTTATCGAAATTGTCATATTCATTTCTATATAACACGCAGTCTTTTGGACAAGCATGTATCTTCTTGTACTCTAAGCCAAAGGGACACATGAGCTTCCTAGTATTATAGGTCGACTTTACAAGCTCATTGCCATCAAAAAACATCTCAATTAACACCTCTAACAGGGAAGTGAAACTAATGTCGGTTCAATTTCTCTTTGACTTAATGTTGAAAAGTGTCCACAAGGCATAAACTCTCGTGAAATTTTTACAACCAGGATCCAGTGGCCTTTAAGCTACCTTTGCCAAAACTCGAAAACACGAGGATATTTCTCTAAATCCTCCTCAACAACCGCCATCATCTCATCCACATGATCTTCGTCTTCATCATTACCATTCTCCATTTCACCAAATTTAATAGTCGTGTCTTCTTGTTCATGGACATCAATTGCACACGAATTCCCTTTCATACACTCCCTCCTCACCATGCCAAATCCATACATGCTATTCCAACCTAAACTCATGACAAAGTACATGCTCCCTAAGCAACTCAATACCACTCACTTTGACCACGATTCTAAAGATATGTAGGCACTCTGAGCACTGTAACCAAAAAGACAAGTATTTATTAATGACTTCAAAACCTAAGAATTTTTTAATCTTAAGGGAATGTCGCATATTAAAAAAACTAATTAAAGTGCCAAAAAGGTTGATCATATTGGTAGTTCATAGACATAGTTGAATTAGCCACTTTAAATATATTAGAGTTAATATCAGCAACAACTTTAGGACACAAAGGAAGTAGTCATGCATCCCTAATAATACTTTCCTCTCTTGTTTCCATTATTAATTTCCTTTAATAAACTTAATTACATAGAAATATTTTTCTTGAATATGTGTTAAGTAATTGAAGCAACGCCGCAACAACTAAAAGCTTTTGCAGATGATAAATAACAATGGCCAGGGAAATTAGGGTAAAAAAAGCTTTGCTTTTTTCCCTTCTTGAAATAGAAGTCAGAATTACTGCAAATAGATATGAAATCAACGACCACGACGATGAAGTCCAAAAAAAAGACCCTTAATCACTCAATTAATTGCTCGAAAACTCAACGAATCCCAAGTACAAGTCACCTAGCTTCCATTTCCTAAGAATCTAGATTGGGTTTTGGAAAGATATTATATGAGCTATTGATTTTTATTCAATGTTTGATATTGCTCAAACTCTACATGGTAGAGTTCTTTTAGAACTCTAGAGGATCCAAACACTTTAGTATTCAACAAAAATGATTAAGGAAATTTTGTTGTTACAATAAAAATTAAAATCTATAGCGATATGATGAAAAAATTAGAGTATAATTTTACAAAAACAACCTTTGAATATATAGAAAGCTCCACCTAAGCTTGACATGTCATTTTTTTAAAAAAAAAAAGGTTTAACATAGATATAAATACATATAAGTAGGGGTGTGCAAAAATATCCGATCTGAAATATCCGATCCGAAAATCCGCCGATCCGATCCGAAATTTCGGATATCCGATCCGATTTTAAGATTTCGGATATTTCGGATCGGGTATCCGGAAAAAATTCCGGGTTTTCGGATCGGATACGGATCGGGATTTTTAAAAAATATCAACGAACCCGATCCGAAAATCCGGTGATCCGATCCGAAAACCCGGTATCCGATCCGAAAACCCGATGATCCGATCCGAAAAGTTCGGATATCCGAAATTTTCGGATCGGCTCGGATTCGATATCCGACATTGAACACCCCTACATATAAGGTGTTTTTATAAGTGAAGATTACACTCTGATTTAAAAAAAAAAAACCTAAATTATTCATATGTAAACTGAATATATCTTTTGCTACATAATTTACAATATTATATTTTTTTTACCATTGAGAATGTTTGAAATATATTTCGAAATAAGTTCCATATACAGTATAATTTTACATATTATGAAAATATATTTATTTATATGAACAATAACGTATCATTTATTATTTGTTTTAAATATATATAAAATTAACTATAACAATAGCAATTATGCTTTTCAAAATCATAGTTTTAAAAATTGAGTTATATAAAGATAAAAAAAATACAAAAATATCATATTAAACCTATAGCATACCATGATGACATTACATGAAAAATCAAACGAAAGTTTGTCAACGATGTTGCAGAGATATTATGCAATTGACTAATTATTATATTCCTAGAATATTTGTTGTATAAATAATTATTTATGTTTTTATTTTTCATATATCTATATGTCACATCTTATTCTTTTCTTAATGAACTTAATTTTACTAAAACTAAAACTTTATTCTTTTCTCAATGGTTATCAGAAAAAGAAAGAAAATCACATAATTTGCACATATACACATCAACCATTTTTATTTAGGACCAATGTATCATTTGTAAATGGTAGGTTTGAGCACTAAAGTTGCACTACATACCAAT
Source organism: Beta vulgaris subsp. vulgaris (assembly GCF_026745355.1). Taxonomy (NCBI): domain Eukaryota; kingdom Viridiplantae; phylum Streptophyta; class Magnoliopsida; order Caryophyllales; family Amaranthaceae; genus Beta; species Beta vulgaris. Next base: position 29,173,999 of record NC_079208.1, read on the forward strand.
CATTGTGGAATTGAAAACCATTCATGGATCAAAACTGTCGTAGTTCGGTCTATGTATGACCATAAATGGCCAATTCGATTAGGGAAGAAAATGAAGTAGATTATGAATAACCCACCTTTAGAATTAAATAAATCTATTGGAAATGAGTTAATCACTCCAATTAGTGATAGAAATGGGGTTAGGATAATCACCTTAATTAGTTATTAAAGGAAGGAAACATAACCACCTCAATCATTGATCAAAATGAAGGTTAGGAAATAATCACCCTAATTAGTGATTATTCAAGATTTAAGATGATTACCCTAATTAGTTATTAATTAATATCTAAGATAATCATCATAATTAGTGATTAAATATAATGAAACAACAGGAGGTGAGAAGATTTATTGCTTCACATAACATTAAGTTGTTTAGCCTCTTAGAAACTCGGGTTAAAACTCCAAACTTAGGTGTAGTCTATCTGAATATATGCCAAGGATGGTGTTTTACCCATAAAAATAGTTGTCATGCAAATGGGAGGATAATGATTGGTTGGTGCCCATTAGCCTTCTTTGTGGATATCATTCATATGAACAGCCAATTCATTCATTATTTTATCAAACCTAGGAATGGTGGTGGCTTTGAATGTACCTTTGTTTATGGGTTTAATGACCCAAGTAGTAGAAATGAGTTATGGAGTGGGATGAAGAATATTGCAGGTCACAGGAAGGCTCCCTGGATCCTAATGGGGGATTTCAATGCTCTTAGTGAGGTTGAAGATAGAATTGGTACAACTGTGAGGAACTCAGAGGTGGCTCCTATGAGAGAGTGTTTATTGACCTGTGAGCTAGTGGATGTGAAGGCTTCAGGAAGGCATTTCACTTGGAACAATAAACAGGAAGGAAATGCCAGGGTGTTCTCCAGAATTGATAGAGTGATTGCAACTCATGACTGGGTGGATAAATATGATATGGCTGAAGCATCATTTTTACCTGAAGGTAATTATGACCACACACCTATTCTGCTATGTGTGTATCCAGATGAAACACAGAAAAGACCATTTAAGTTCCATAACATGTGGTGCAACCATCAATCACTATTGACTACAGTGAAACAAGCATGGGAAGGGACTGTTCAGGGTAGTGCAATGTATAGAGTTTGTGTAAAACTGAAAAAGGTTAAGGCTGCTTTAAGAATCATGAGCAAGGAGGGGTTTGGTGATGTGGAAGCTGCTGTGATTAAAGCTCTACATGAGCTGAATGTAGCCCAAGATTTGCTTCATAGAAACTCTGATGACTGTGGCTATGGGAAAAATGAGAAGGAGGGCCAGTTAGCTTTGAATAGGGCTAAGAAGAATCAATTTGCTCTGCTGCAACAACAAGCCAAGATTAATTGGCTCAGGTGTGGTGATGAGAATACCAGAGTCTTCTATCAAGCAATTAAGCAAAGAAGGACTCAAAATAAAATTCATGCCATTAATAGAAGTGATGGCACATGGGTGAACAATAAGAGGGATGTGGAACTAGCTTTTCTGGAGTACTATGAAAATTTATTTGCTAGAAAAGAGCATAGGCAGCAGGTACTAGAAGCCCTTATTGACAAAGGGAACAAGCTTACAACAAGCCATGTCCAGATTCTTAGCAGAGAGTTTACAAGAGAAGATGTTAAGAGGGTTATCTTTAGTATACCGGATGAGAAGGCCCCTGGGGCAGATGGTTTTAACAATAAATTTTTCAAGCACTGTTGGAAGATTGTAGGAGATGACATTACCGCAGCAGTCCTTGATTTCCTTAGTACAGGCCAACTTCTAAAGGTAATCAATGTGACAACACTCACAATGATCCCAAAGGTGAAATGTCCAGAGAGTGTGGTTGAATTCAGGCCAATAGCCTGCTGCACAATACTTTATAAGTGCATCACTAAATTGCTTAGTGAAAGGCTTAATCTGATCTTACCTGAGGTGGTGTCTTGTAAGTAAGGTGTTTTTGTTGCATGAAGGAGCATCCTTCATAACATTCTTATCTGCCAGGACCTTGTGAAACTTTATAACAGGAAGACTACTAGGGCTAGTTGCATGATGAAGTTGGACTTAAAGAAAGCTTATGACATGATTAGCTGGGACTTTATCAGACAAATGCTTACTGGAGTAGGATTCCCTAGTGGTTTTGTGGACAAAAGCATGCTTTGCATCACAACTCCCATGTTTTTAATCATGATAAATGGGTCCATGTGTGGCTTTTTCAAGGCTCAGAGAGGGTTGAGACAGGGAGATCCCATGTCTCCTCTAATTTTTGCTCTCTATATGGATTACCTGGATAGAATCCTAAGCTATGTTAGTGAACAACAGGGGTTCAAATTCCATAGCATGTGCAAAGAGCTCAAGTTGACACACTTGAGCTTTGCTGATGACCTATTACTTTTCTGTCATGGAGACTTCAGGTCAATTTACACACTTCTTCAAGGTGTTCAGATGTTTTCTAATGCTTCTGGGTTAGAGGTGAATAAGAACAAGTCTGAAGTGTATTATGATGGGATGGATGCTAATGAGATTCAAAGGGTGACAGATGTCAATGGTTTCTCTACTGGCTCTCTGCCCTTTAAATACTTAGGGGTTACAATTTCTCCACTTAAAATGAAGCAGAGAGATTGTGTGGAGTTGATTAGCAAAATGGTGGGGAGAATTCGTGTGTGGAGTTCAAGAAATCTTTCTTTTGCTGCACGCAGCCAACTTGTGAAGAGTGTCCTAATGAGTATTCATGTGTATTGGGGTCAATTATTCCTATTCCCTAAGAATGTGTTACAAGAGATCAATAGCATCTGCAGGAATTTTCTATGGACTGGTTCATACAACAATAGCAAGCCAGGTGCTGTGGGATGGGAGGATCTTTGCAAGGAGAAGAAAGTTGGAGGGTTAGGTTTTAGAGACATCCATCTGTGGAATTTGGTTGTTGTGAGTAAGTTGGCATGGTGGGTGGCGCAAAAGAAAGATAATTTGTGGGTTAAGTGGGTGAGCAGTATCTATATTAAAGAGGCATCATGGGATACCTATGTGGCTCCTATTACAGCTAGTTGGGCATGAAAGCACATCTGTAGAGCTAAAAATGATCTACATGATAAACTGGGGGGTAGACAATGGCTCAGTTGTACCTCTTTTAGTATTAAGAAGTATTATAATGAAATTCACATCACTACAACACATCAGCAATGGAGCTATTGTGTTTGGAACAGACTTTCTATTCCTAACCACATATTCATCATGTGGATGGCTGTGAGGGAGAGGCTTAAAACCAGTGTTAGACTCAAAAAGATGGGCATTAGTGATAATGAGAATTGCCAAATCTGTGCTCAACATATTGAAAACACTGCACATTTATTTTTTGGATGCGAGTTTAGTGACAGATGCATCAGACAGGTTGCAGCATGGCTTGGAATTGGATGGAATGCTAGGAACTTACCACAGACCTGCGGGTGGATTCGTAGCAGATACAGAGGGTCCAGATTCAGGAGGCAGGTGGTTATGGCAGCTATTGCAGCAACTATTTATCTGATTTGGTGCAATAGGAACAAAGCTTTCTGGGAGAATATTGTTAATTCTGTTGATAGTACACTTAAACACATTAAGTTCATTGTAAAAAAATAGGGATGTGCAGCTTATAGGAAGAAAAGTTAAAGAAGTGGATAGGAAGTGGATTGAGGAATTGTAATTAGCTGGGAATGTCCAGTTAGTTTGTGGGGGTAGCTGCTCTGCTACTCCGTTAGGTGTATTGGTTGCTTGGTTAATTTTACTACTTGTTTACCAAAAAAAAAAATCACCTTAATTAGTGATTGAATGTGAGTTGAAATAATCACCTTAATTAGTGATTAAATGTGAACAAAGTAATCACCTTAATTAGTGATTGAATGGGAGTTGAAATAATCACCTTAATTAGTGAAACTTAGGATTTTTCAAAAGAGGTCTTTTCTAACAAAAAAAATATTCGCTTCCTAATTGAAGGCTTTTGGATGGATGAGAAATAATCTTAATTGAAAATTATTAAGTTATTTTTAGCAAGATGATAAATTTGACATGGAATTTGCAGATATGTTTAGCTAATCGGTATTAGGCCATTTAAAGCAAGACATGTGAAACGTCCTAAAATTAATTAGGAGATCATAATTACTTTTCTAATTATGCCAAATTATATAATTGATCCATTTGAAGATTATGGAGAACAATTTTGAAAATGTTAGATGGTTTATCATACAATTTAACTTAGTTAGATTTAACATAGTATAGTATTGGTTCATTTAATTCATATACTATGATATATTAGGCCCAACATGCAATATTTGTAACATTGGTTGCTCATTTTATTCAAAAAGAATTGCAGAATTATTTATGATAATTATGCATAAACATCTCCATATTTTTCATTAATTTAGTGATGTAATAACTATTTACAAAGAAAATTATCATTACAACAATATGTAAAAATTCTATTATCTATACAAGTCTTCAATCTTGATCTTTACCATGATGCTCCTTGATCTTCATCTCCTTGAATGGACTTTGGAATTCATGCTTATTTGTAAACTTGTGAAAGTTAAAGATTAATTAACTTACTTAATTTGATTTTATATGATGATTTTTATTGATTTTTCTTTACTTAATCAAAATGAATCATTTTGAGAGAAACTTAAAATTTAATGGCGTTTAATTAACATTTTCGTAACAAAATAAAACATTTTTTTATTAAATTTGATTTGATCACGTTATTTCATTTTCCAGATTGCACTTTTGTCTATGACTTATAAAATTCATAACTTTTTAGAGCGTTAAATTGAAAAAGTGATATGCCTATGGATAGGTCAGTGAGTTATTTATGTTGTGTCAAAATTTTACGAGGTTTTAGTGATAACTCGAATTATGGTGAATTTCATACTAAAACCGGGGAAAATAGGATCCTTATCCAATTTGCTCTTTGAAACCTAACTTCTTGAACTTGGTTTGAAGTGAATTTTGGTATGAATTCTAGACATATTGAAGGACTAGACTGTAAATTTTAACCTAAATCAGACATTTTTAAGACCCTTTTTATTTAGGAAAAATTATTTTAAATAAGTCAACCTTTGCGTCGTCTTCCAATTTCAAGTCTAACTTTTGATTATTCCTAGTCAAGTCAACTTTATAGCACCATTAACTTTAAGTAGGTTAAATGACCGATAACCTCATATACTGGTAAATAAAAAGTTTGACTTTAAACAAACCCTTTGACCCACCCATTAACCCACTAAAAACTGAACCACCCACCCCAGCAAATATCCCTTCCTCGCCCTCTCCCTACCCCTGTCCCACCCCCTGCAAACACCCCTCCCGAACCCCCACTCTTCTTGCGACCTCCCCTACCCCTTGCGAACACCTCCTATGCCCCCCTCTCTCTTCTATTTCTCCTCTCTCTCTTTCTCTTTCCCTGTCGCCTTCACCGAGCGAGGTTAGTGATGGGTTCCTGCGACCTCTCCCACCCCCTGGGAGCCTAATGGTTGGTTTCAGTGGGGTTGTTGGGCGACAGGGCTTTGGAATGGGACGAAGGGATATCATAGGGGAATGGGTGAGGGAGGCGAGGGGTAGGGTGGGAAGGGGAGGGGATGACAGCCTGCGGTGGCTGCGTGGGCTTGGTAAAGTTACGGGGGGTATGGGTGGGAACGCAACTAGCAGGGGAAGGGAGGGGATGGGTGGGGTGGGGGTGTTGTTGGTGGAAACACAACAGGAGCAAAGGAAGGATGGGGGTGGGGGTGTTGTTGGTGGAAACGCAACAGGGGCGGGGAAGGGGTGGAGTGGGGTGGGGGGATGCTGCTAGTAGGGATGCAAAGTCAAGGGAGGGGAGAGGTGGGGGTGGGGCTGCAGGGGGTATGGGTAGGAGGGGAGGGTTGGGGTGGGGCTGTGGGGGGTATGGGTAGGAGGGGTAGGGGTGGGGTTTACTATTGTTAGGGATGTAGGGGACACGGGAGGGGTGGTCTTAAGGGAGGGGGAAGAGAAAGATGATAGGAGAAGGAGGGGAGTAGATAGAAAATAAAACCAAAAAAAATAGCAAATCAATCATATGGCGACACACAACACATGTAACCTACTAAACAAGTCACAAATGGTTTAAAACTCAATAGAAGAAAATAACCCTACAAGCCTAACTCAATCAGGGATAATCAAAAGGTAGACTTAAAATGAGAAGACCGTATAAAGGTTGACTTAATGAAAGTAATTTTTCCTTTTATTTATTTTCTTAACTGAAGAGAAAATCAGTGTTCTGGAATTTATTGATTTACATGAACAATTTTGTAAAAATGAGATAAAATTGTATAAAATTTATATGAACATGATTTTTATGTTTTTGTAAATCTACTGATTTCTACTTTAAAGTTTATGTTTTTATTTTACCTAAATGAATTTAGTATGAACTTTATGGAAAGAACAAGCTTATGTGGTACTGGACGAAATAAGTTTTTCACAACCATTTTCTATAATTTTTAATTAACTGTACAATTTCTTTTTTATAAATTCCAAATCCCAGTTGGTGGAAACATCTTTAACGTCATAGGAAAAATATTACATACTAAAAACAATATATATAATACAGACGAAAAAATGAAATAAAGTACAAAATTAAAAATAATTATAATTACAACATCAAATTTTATTTTTATGGAGTTGTTTATGCACAACTTTACTTAGATTTTTTTTCAAAAACACAGTTTTGGTGATGAATAACAACTTGATTAAGAAAAATCACATAAACATATTGTTTCCTAAGAGTCTCCCCGTCAGAGTTGACTGTTATAGGTGGGATGATTTAAGTTGGGGAATCTATTAAGACTTATACGTACCCAAATTACTCCAAAAAATTTTAAAAAATGATAAGAAGAAACAAACAAAAAGTTACTAGATGGTTAAGCAAGATTAAGAAAAATAACAAAAACTTAAACTTTACCTTTCTATCTCAATGATTCACTTTCTTCTGCAAAGTTTTGCTACTTATTATTGTGATTTTCTTATTTTTAAGTGAGTTTCTAAGTTTACTTAATTACTAATTAAAATCCTTTTTTGTGTTTTTGTTTGATGAACTATATATACTAGTTACTTTTCTAACTTTTTCTTTCTTTTTCTTGAATGAGATTTTTCTTAGAGGATGGAAGTAAAGAAGATGAGAGTAGTACTGAAATTGTGAGAAATTAAGTTGTGTGGGAAATTGTTGATTGAAGTTGTTTTTGTGAGTGGGAAGTTATTGATCTAGTAAAAATAAAAGGGGGGTTATTTATAGGAAAAACAAGTGATGAAGGTGTACAAGAAATGGTATCGATTGATCGACATGCTATCTTAATCCTCAATTGTTGAATTTTAGGTTTTATTATTTTCCTAAAACTACTTCCATTTAGACATTAAAATATTTTAGTGCATGATTAGGAAAAAGATTGTATCACGAGTGGATACTGTAAAGTATTGTAAATTCTAGATATTCGATTATTTGCTCTCTATAAGAGGATAGAAATGAAGGTGTACAAGAAATGGTATATTACTACATTATTCCAAAATCAAAAGAACGCTTTAAAGGAGATAATCAAGTAGTTATAAGAGTGCTTCAAGTGCATTACACTTGCCCTTGGACTATCCAAACTTTAATTGATGACATTCGACATCTGCTTCGTCGGTTTAGATTCTATACCATTTAGCATATTTTTCGGGAAGCTAATCGGATAGCAGATATTCTATCAAAAAAGGTCACAATAGTTATGATGCTTCGGTTGACGTGGATATTTCTACGGAACCTTTGTTAAATAAATTAGTTCTTATTTATTCGTTCGGAATCTCCCTTGCGAAAAGGGTGTCCTAACTTTCATTATGTACAAAAAAAAAGAAGAACGATTAGGTTGCTTCAAACAGGGGCGTATCCAGAGGGCCTACTCGAGCCTTAGCCCACCTCATCCTAGATGCACTAAGGGCCTATTCTCTTCAGCATAAACAGCTAAACTGAACTGAAATGAGCTGAGCTGAACTGAACTGAACTGAACTAAGCTGAACTAAATTAAACTGAACTGAAGTAAATTGAATTGAATTAAATTTAATGTAATAAATATATAAATAATATTTAAACAATAATAATATGAATATTAAATAATAATTTAATAATAATAATTAATGATAATAATGATAATTAATAATAATTATTTTATATTATTTGTATTAATATATTAATACTTGATGATGATTATATAATAACAATAATATATAAGAAGTAAATTAATATTACTATTTTAATAATTAGATTTAATAATATAATAATATTTAGTAATAAAAATATGATTGGGTCGGACCGCGCAAAATTACATCATAAACCATTTTGACGCGATTTGATTGGTTTATGGGCTAAAAATGCCGGTTTATTTGTGTTTTTGACCTAAACCATGTTCCTTTTAATAATAATAGTAATAATAATGAGTAAAGCTATAATAAACAAAATGATATATAGAAATAATAATAATAATAATAATAATAATAATAATAATAATAATAATAATAATAATAAATAATACTTAATAATAATGATATAAAAATAAATAATAATAATAATAATAATAATAATAATAATAATAATAATAATAATAATAATAAGAGTAATTAGTAAAATAAATTAGACCAACATAATAATAATATTTAACAAAATGGTTATAAAAGAATGGAGTTGAACTAAGCTGAACTGAACTAAACGGAACTAAACTGAACTAAACTGAACTGAGCTGAATTGAACTGAACTGGAAATAAGCTGGGGAGAACAGGCCCTACTACACCATTCAAGTAGTGCAGCATAGCGCAATTGGTTACTACATTTAATGCACCATTCAAGTAGTGCACGATTCGAACCCCTGTGGGTCCTAAAATGCAAAACCACTCTCCTTCTAAATCTTAGCTGCCTTTTCATCTTTCATTTATTTTTATTTTTAGCTTTTTATTCATGAAATTTATAATAAGGTACACCAATTAATTTATTGTATCTTTTAGTTAGTTCAATACTCCCAAGTCCCAGTACACAAAAAAATAGACTGTAATTAGTAATATCATCACCATAAAATTCTTTCTTTTTCGATATTAGTTGAATTCTTCATTTGAACATAATTTGACCTTAACATATATTTTTTCTAAATTTAGACATGAACTTAATTTTACATCCTCTATTTTTAATTATTTGAAACACTTTTAATCGTTCAAATAAGTTATAACACTTTGGATCATACTTGCACACACAATATTGACCACTTATATGAGAAAATAAATCAGAAAGCATCTTAATTAATATTAATTATTATATATATATATATATATATATATTATATATATATATATATATATATATATATATGTGTGTGTGTGTGTGCGCGCGCGCGCGCGCGCGGACATTTTAGGACAAGTTTAATACATAAATACTACAAAAGATAAAGCATTATAACTAATAAAATAATACGTAAAAAGAACATCCATACCAAGAATCCTTGTAACCGATGGTATGGATTCCTATATCTCATATGGGAGACCAATGTTCAAATCTTGGTGGAAGCAAAAATTTTAATATTGTTGGGGGAGAGAGGGGATTGGAGTTTGTTGAACTTCTATGTTAGTGGCCCTATACGAAGGTAGCCTAGAGAAAATTCATCTTACCACGAAGTTAAAAAAAAAAAAAAAAAAAAGTAAAAGGAACATTAGCAAATTTGATTTGACTCGAGATGAACTTATACACATTACCAAATTTGATTTGGCCCATTTAATGATTTTTTTTCTAAATTCGCCCCTGGCTTCAAAACCAGCCAAATTAATTATTATGGTAGTACATAATGTCAACAACGTGACGTTATTCTTTTTTTTTTTCCCCTGGTAGATTATAGAGTATTCACTTATGTTAATTTATAATCAATTCACTTATAGGATATTTGGATTAATGGTTAAACCACTCTACAAAGCCAACCCAAAAATACAAACATTACAGACACCCCTTGATATAAACTTCACCATTTTTGATGAATTTACAAAATGTGCACCATATATGTGAAAAAGAAATTGGTGCAACCAACATTAGATATATGACACTTCAATCAGATTCATAATTTAGTAGTTTTGGACTCTATTCACGGCTGAAACTTTGGGGGTGTTAAATGTGATCGGCCTTCTTTCAACAGAGCTTATGAGAAGCCTCAACCAGTCAAAAAATATATACTTGGATTCCCTGATTCACAAGATTTTGGAAAAAATTGGGTTTTCTACCAAATCTTTAGCAGAAGGCCGCCTTATTGGATCTGGATCCACCATGACCTGTCACGTCATACGCAAATTGTCAACATTGGAAGTAACAACACATAAGCATGTGAAACATATGGTAATCAATCATATGAAATGATAAGCATCTACCCCCTCCATCCCTTAATAGATTTTCCACTATTTCAATACAAGTTTGTCAATACACGTTTTGTATCGTTGATATCTTTAGTTACATATTTGTAAAAGTTATAAAAGTTTGATTTTCCAAATGTAAACAAATGAGATGAATCAAACAAGACTCTATAGGACTATGTTTTACCTTGTATTTTGGTAATTCTTTTTGAGGATTTTTTTTCCTATGAATAGTGCTCCAAATTAAAAACGTGAAATCTATTAAGGGACAGAGGGAATATATGAGAGATATCTAACAAAGTTTAAGTGTGCCAGATAGTGTTTGTGTAGTAACATATAGTGTTTTTATTGTTTTGTGTTTGCAAAGTAGCAAAATCAGAGAAAAACATCATAAACTCTGACAAAAGCTATACGTTTACATACATACACTATTTGTTACATATATACACTTTGCTAGATGCATCTCTCAGATGAATGTTTATCATTTCTCATCAATCACTTGGTAAAAATGTACAAGGATCAAATAAATCCATATTTCCAATTGTTCTCTCTCTCTCTTTCTATGATTTTGAATTATTTCGAAATATTCATTGTCCTTGCTTGCCATCCACTAAGTGGCCGCTTTGGTTGGTTGACATAATATTATGCAACTTCCTCAGAAGGAGAAAATTGTGGAGTTATTTGGTTCATGGACACACAAATTCTTAAAAAGTTCTATATCCCATTAATTATGAAAGTTTCTTTACTAATCCCTCCTAGAAAAGTGAGACTTTTCACAAGTAATCAACCAAACAGTTTTAGCACTTCCCTTGGGAAAACAAATTCCTATTTCCAACCAAAAGACTACTAAAAGACTTTTCACAAAAGATAATCAACCAAACAGTTTTAACACTCTAGGAAATGCAAATTCCTTATTTCAACCAAACAACTACTAAATACATTGCAGTCCAAGAAAACAAATAGGGTGATCAGTTCAACCAGATAGAAGTGAACCATAAAAGGCAGGAATTAAGAAACATGGTAATAAAAGCTTTATCAATGCATTCACCCCCGTGTGGTAGGCGATAATAAATAACGACAATAGTAATGACTTTTGATGCAATTTTTGTAAGGCAAATCTCAAATCAATGTTTCGGATAATGATTGTCCACCCCTAAAACATCTATTTTCTTCATAAATATTAATCATCATCCATTGCCACCTTCCCACTTTGGAAGATGGTATTAAGTGGTAATCTAATGAAGAGAAATGGGTGTGGACTTATCACTCATTATCATGGACATTGACATGGTTTTTCTTACAAAATTACACTATAATCATTAGCATTATCAACATTTACTACCGACTATCCAACAGGCCACCACAGAAAATATATCATACCTTGAGTAACTTCTGTAATTGCACGGAATTGCTTGGAAGCAGAGGTAGTTTCCCCTCCCTCAAACGCTGATGACCTGCATCTGGCAATGATGACCCTCGCAAAAGCTCATATATGGAAACCCCCAGCGAAAAAATATCAACTTTGTCAAGATGATCATACTTCTCGTTCAAAATTTCTTGAGGCATATAGCGTGCATCACCTTCTTCAATCGGAAGACTTTTATCTAGCAGTGTGGCGCAACCAAAGTCCCCAAGCTTGTACACACCGTTCCTGACATATATGTTCTCTGGCTTTACATCTAGATGAGCAATGCCTCTTCCATGTATATATTCCAATGCTCTGCCGATCTGCAAACATAAATTGTAAGATCACAGAGGGAATAATCATACTATATCTTTCCCCCCGGCTAAAGAATGGAAAGATATAACTCTTGTACAAAAAACGAATGCAAAGAGCAAGAGATAAAAGTATCATATATAAAACCTGAAACACACATTAGACTGAGTTTTTAGCAAGAAGCTGTGTGCACCATTGCAAAAGAAAATGGCATTTTCAAAGTTTACTTTTGCTATAAGATAGAAATTGTTTGTACACCATTTCATCATGGAAAAATACCAATATCGGTCCCAACAAAGCAAACATATCATGTTCAATTACTCATCAATCTAACCTAAACCATCATTGTGAAGATAAGTTTGTAATATAGGCTACCTGGCAGAAAGCCACCAAAACTTCTTCTTCGGTAAGTGAGCAAGATGAATTGTAGGTGGAAAGGCTATGATCACAAAGCTCCATTTGTATGTATAGTTGCTCATATTCAAACCAAGAAGTGTGATAGGCTACTATGTTTTGATGGAAACCTGCACCAAGTTCAATAAGATTTTAGACCATTTATTGATGCCACGATAAAGAAAATCGCTACCAACTTTGAGAAAGATTTTTACAAACCTAAAGCTGCCAGTGCCTGAACTTCCATCAGAGCTTTCCTTCTGAGTAGTCAGTTAAAAGAATCAGTTGCTAGTTAACAAAGATAGATAATCAGTTAAGTGAGTAATTAGAAGTTAATGGACAACAAAGTTTACCTTTCCGTGTCTTGGCACAATTGTCTAGTGCTGTGTTTTACAGCATACATGCAACCATCAATTCTCTTCAAGACCTTATAAACACGGCTAAAGTTCCCATTTCCAATTTGCTGAGAACAAGGAAAATATTCAGTTTCTTTTGAAGCTTATATTCATTTCCATATATTCTTATAGCTGCTTGCAATACCTCAATTTCTTGGAAGTCTGTACGATAACGTGACATGCTGTCAGCACCGGTCAATGCAGAAAGATAACCTGAATGAAGCCACACAGAATTCGATGTCATTTTCCCAACAAATAAGCACCACTGAACCAAGCAAACCTCCCCATTCCAAAAGAATAGCCAGAAACAAGTGAGTGAACCTCCAGGGAATAAAAGTAACAAGGAAGGTAGGATGTTATCTTGCAACCAAAGAATCAACCAAAGAATCAACCAAAGAGGCAACAAAAGGCAAAACCTGAGCATTTTGTTCTCCAACTTTCAAAAGGATCCACATCCGTTTCAACAGCATCTTTTGTAAAAGGGTTCTTTAAACAGGGTGGTGGCATAACACGGCAGCGCAAAGCAATTGCTGACTGTGGGACATAACTGGAACCTTTCCCTAATACAGTAGGTGTGGTTTTTCCAGTCTTGTTTTCATTCGTGTAAGGAGTATCTTTTGAAGATTCCACTGTCTGCTGATTATCCATCATAGAAGCTGGAGATGTTACAAAGCTGCCATCTGTGGATATCATGAAAAGTTCAGCAATGAAGGTACAAAAAGAGTTACAAAGTTTGCCTATGATTTGTTAGAAATGAAGCTAAATGGAGCATAAGAAACAAGATATCAAGTAAAATCAACATATAAGCCGTAAAATTTCCAACCAAAATTCCCGAGAAAACCAAACTTATACCAGGGTAGATTCACATAAGTGTAGACAACACAATTTATTAGATGAGAGAGTAACAATAACCCCATCGATTGTTCTCCATTTTGACGCAAAAGGACTATGCAAGCACATGTTCCAAAAACATCGATGATGCTTATAATGCTTGGTTCAGTGGTGCTTATTTGTTTTTGGAAAATGACATTGAATGCTTGGTTTATAAGCACCAGTGAACCAAGCAAACCTCCCTACCTATTGATGATGCTTATAAACCCACGAAAATCTTAAGAAAAAGATCGGATCTTGTGGAAGTTCTTGAACACTAAACTCGATGCAAACTGAAATCTATAGAGCCAATGAACAATCTAGAAATATTTTTGTGTTTTATGATTATGAATGCACGAAAATTAAAGGATAGATTGATCCTTAAAGTCTCGGTTCAAGGTGGAAAGTTGCGGTCTAGGCACAATCTCATCTCAAAGTCTAGGTTTGAGTTTTGTGGTTAGCTAACATACGAAAGTCTATCAATGAGCACTCTAATTCCATAAATTCCAAAACTGATTTTACCAATGATAAACGAAAGCCTTATAAAGGCTTTTACATCCTGAGTAAACTAAGACTTCTAACTAGATTAAAAAAAAGTAAAACTTATCCCAAGTAGAATAGTAAATCCCTCTAAGCAAAAGACTACCATCTACTACTAGAATTCTAACTGAACTATAATTCTAATCCAATTAGGAATCCTAATCCAACTAGGACTTGGACTTCTTAATGAACTAGAATTAGGATTACAACTTTACTCCTATTAGAACTAGGAGTTATAATCCTAATAAAACTAAGATTACACGAGTCCAACTCTACTAGAACTAGGGAAACTATACAAGTCCTAACAGAACTAGGACTTTACAAAGGATATGGAACCATGATTGATTTCACATCAAACATAAAACTAGAGAGAGTCAAGCAGACATCCACAATGTTAAAAACTCTGAGGAAACGCCAACAATCACCATAGCCATGCAATTATTACAATAATGTGCAATACAGATCATAACTTTGAGGAGGATGAAGTTCCAGACACAGGATTATATCCCTTGAACAATCGAGACTAGAAGAGTTTATTTCCAAAAGCCACATGCACTTTCTAAAAAGAGAAGTGACAGGGAAGGAATGGAGCAGGTCATCCTAGATACCATCGCAATTATAGTAAAATGATCGGGCATATTCGAAATGTAATTAGCTTGGGACAGCCTCAAAGATTATAATAGGGGTCACAGCCACGCTAGCAATAAAAATTACATGCTTCACTGCTATTGCCAAGTTATAAACTCCATCATGAACTACTATCAAGCTAAAATAACAGGTTTTAAAAGCCCAATTTCATGAAAAAACATTAGTGAGTGCAATATACTAAACTAGCTGAATAGCGCAATCACCTTGCTTAAATCTTTTACTCTTAACCATCTTCAACTTCTCCGGCGAAGATGGGCAAGAAATACATTCCTACAAAACAAAACAGAAATGCACAAATTTACATCACAAATTAAACCAAAAGAAAACCATAAATTTGCTAAGAAATGCCAAGTAATTATCCTCACCTTGTCATCTAGATTGTTGAGAAAATTTTGACATTCCGGGGTAATGTAGTCAGGTGTGCTGCAAACATTTTCCCCAACAATTAAAAACAGCTATGTAGTCGAGCAACTTCAAATCAGCAAAATTACTCAAAAAAAAAAAACATTTTATATTTGTCAATACTATATGAGGAAACAACTTTACACAAGTTAACAAAATAATGAAAATAGCTGGAACAATTCAGGCATTCAAGAACAACCCATAAAACCTAATTTAATAACCATCGAAAGTATCCATCAATTGATGCAAAATACACAAATGGGATTGATGAAAGCTGTAAACTTTGATAAAATTACTGATAAGTAGAGAGAATTAAAAGCAAAATACCAAAAGAAATCTTGACTAAGGATTTCGGAACAACCGACATCGGAGACATCGGCGTCAAGTTTGGAGAATTTGGGGAAGTGGGTATGGCGACAATCAGATTCGATATCCTTTTGAAGTCGAGAGGGTTTGCCATTGTTGATTGTGGATATGATTTGAGGTGGGTTTTTTTGGAACAGCTGATTTTGTTGTTGTTTTTGCTGCTGATTTTGTTGTTGTTGTTGCTGATTTTGACGATCGAGGAGAGAGACCTGGGTAAGAATAGGCTGTTTGAGAGGTCTAGTGAGTGAGAGTTTGAGTTGTTTTGGTTTGTTCTTCCTCTGCCCTCTCTTCATTTTGGGAATCTCAGTCTCTCTCTCACTCGGAAAATGAACACTGGGGATAATGAAAATAGTTTGAATTTGCGCGGGTTTCAATGGAGTGGAAGTGTAAGTGGTGACTGGTGAAAAACAGTGATGTGATTGGAGAAGTCAGGAGAGCTGGGAATTAAAGTAACGATGGTGTTGTATCACTTGTATGTTCATCGAACGGCTTGTGTTAATTTTAGGAACGATATGACTTATCTGAGGGGTCTCTAATTACGATGAATAATGATAAAACACTAATTGATACTAATATTAAAAGTGGGCATGGCCGGGCCAGCATGCGGCCCAGACCCACCCGATACGATTTGGGCCTGACCCGCCTCATTGTCCGCTACGTGGGATGCGGGGTTTGTCACGGTCAAGAAATTTCATTTCAGACTCGCACTGACACGAGTCCGCCTAGATGGGCCATGGGACGGCCCACAGGCCGAACGCTCCTTTCCTTTGTTTATTAGCCTAAAACTGTCAAAAAAAAAAACATAAAACATGGGCCAACCCGCAGGAGGCACGAGCCCAAAACGTGGGCCTGGGCCGAGCCGTGGACAAAATCTTGAAATTTCAGGCCCGGCCCGCCATTTTTACTCATAGTAATTACATCTTACACTAGTTTAAATATAGTCAATGGACTATTTACATCTTACACTTTGATTATCTTTGGTGATTTATATTTTAGGAAAAACATAGTCATATGGGATCTTGTTAGATTCGGCTCAATGTGTATTTTTTAAATATTAACTTTTCATAATTTTTACTCATTGATTATTGAAGATATTAAGGTTCAAAACCATGCATCAGCAAGCGTGAAAGCATAAAACGATCCAACTATTTTTAAACGGAGGAAGTATGTGTTAAGACACTTCTTATTTATAAATCAACACGTGAATCATACTTTTTGTTGAAAAATACTGCTCTAATCAGGAGAAAAAAAATAAATTTTGCATCGATTCGCATGTTTCGCTAGTTATTTTCCCCAAAAAGTGCAATTCGTTATTACAAGAACCATTATTCGTGCATTTAAGACACTTGTTATTTATTCCCTAACTCATTTTTATGTGTTTGAGACAATTGTTATTTATAAATCAACTCATGTTTCTGTGATAAAGTCTTCCTCTTTGTCAAAAAGTACAATTGCAATCTCTGAAAAAAGTAAAAGTGGCATCGATTACCGTGATTCGCCAGCTTTTTTTTTCCAAAAAAGTACAATTTATAACAACTCTTATTTGTGCGTTTAAGACACTTGTTATTTATAAACCAACCCCCATTTAATGTGTTTGAGACATTGTTATTTATAAATTAATTCATGTTTGTATATGTTATAATACTTGTCAAAAAGCACAACTGTAATATCCAGAAATAAGTAACAACAAATAAACCCTCTAATAAAAGGTCCTTGATAGTGGCTTTGTCATTATCAATTAGTGTTTTATCATGGCTCAGTTATGATGTGTTTGTTCTTAGAGCATCAACATTCATGGGGCTCCCCCATATTTTCTCTCGCCTCACATCATTAGTCACTTACTAACTTTTTTATTTATCCGTGCCGTTTCATAATTTCATACAATGGGTCCCCCATTTACATTCTCTCTTCTACTTTTCCATACCTACTACCTTTTCTCTTTCCTATTTTTCATATTCCACCAATATTAAGTAAATAATTTGATTCATCACATTAATTTTAGATGATATTAATTAAATCAAAATATGTTAATTAATTGCATTCTGGAGTAATTAATTGTTTTCTAATTAATTGGATTGTTTAATATAGTGCGTTAAAAATTATTTTTTTAATTACACTAGTTTAATTTCTAATTATACTAATTTACATGATTAAATGAGAATTTATAGAATTTTTGAAGTATTGAAAATATGTCAAGATTGGTCTCTATTGATAGAGGGTAAAGAAAATATGTCTGTTGGTATTTTTTTAAAATTCATTAAGATAAAAAAGTTATGTCATTTTGGTAATATTACGTTGGAAAAAATTACTTAGCTGACACATGGCGCTTACTGATTAGCAGAATCACATTAATGCGTCAGTTTTGTCTCTAGCGACAAATGACTTGATTTAAGTGACCCGCGTCAAATTTTTGAATTTTTTTAAAAGAAAAAACCTACTGTAGCACGTGAAGAAATCGAGATATGGGGGAAACTTTTGTTCCCACGTTGCATGATTTTAGTGGCTGCTAAATTAGAATCATCCTTATGCATTAGGGTTCCACTCTTTATGGGGAGCAATGGAGCATCCAACAATGGTGGGCAGGTGAGCGTTTTCCTTTTTCTGAAGTGGGGACGGTGATTTCTCAGCATTGTTGGTGCTCCCAGTCGACACTAGTGAAATAGCATCAAAATAATATCAAAACCTAGAATCGGTTCGTTTCTCTTAATTTTTTTCTGAACTTTTCTACTTTTTTCGTTTCTAAACTTTCTAAATTCTTCCACACCTTATTTAGTTTACCTTAAATTTTTTTTTTCCTGAAAATAAGAAAAAATAAAGTGAAGAGGATATACGTGAGCTTTGCAAATGCGTACAATGTACGAGCCCGACCGACTTTAACATGGCATGGCTTGGGTTTGATTAAACTTTACTGAGAACTCGAACTCAAAGGAGGCTTGAACTTAAAATTCATGCTGATGCTTGGTTTGGTAAGAATAGTTTGAGTTTTCAACTCGACTGATAAAAACTTGTGCCAATAATAATCAATATAATATTTTAATGTTGTTGTTACTCGACTTTATAATAGTATTTTCGTAGGCGTCTTTTTAATCGCTTATGCGGTATAAGCATGTATTTGATTAATTAAAGGGTTTTATTGAAACACGTTTTTGAAGTCGCCAACAAGTCTTTAAAGGAAGACTCATAAACCTAATTGGATATTGTAAAATCTTAGGGATAACTTGGGGACTTACAATATAGATTTCTTCGTCATAACTTCATAATTGGTCATGAACCGAAAATTGAGTTCAGGGGTGAGGGTACGAAGATGTGATCAGGAATCGACGTTCTCCCATTGTTGGTCTCTACTTAATACGATTCATAGCAAGTTTTATCTAATCGAACAACCAAGCAATATTTTCAAGCATCCTAAAAAAAAATTAGCCTAGTTTGGTTCCTTGAACACATAAAATAGTACTTTTTTGTGACAATTTATTAGCAATCATAAAACTGGGTTCCTAGCAGGTTGTCCATATTATCTGATTAGGCGTTAGAACATGTAAAATAGGTCTTGATTAACAATAATATACAAAATGAAAAATATTGCAATCAAGCATAAAATATAATAATGTTCATGAAAAAGAAATAAAAATAATATGAGTAGAGAGTTAGTATAATATACATAACTATTTACAATCGCATGGATACGTTAATAATCTACAACATGAAGTAAAGAATAAATAGAGACAAACGCTTCCCCCATTTAATTTTCGTGGAATCTGGAGGAGTTGGTCAATTTGGAGTTTAAATATGAGAATTCAAATCAAAGGTAAGGCTTTACAATGGAGTTAATTACTGGTTTCTAAAAAGTTGGTGAGTTCTTAAGAATGGAAAAAGGTAGATTAATTCTCCGATTAAGTTAATTGAATGAGTTTTCGATATCCTTAACGGTTGTTCAAAGTTGATTGAATTTGAATACTCTAAATGATTTGGCCACCTTTGGTGGAAAATTCAATCTGGTTATAATAGATGGGGTTGGTATTTGAAGCTAAGTGTTGAGATTAAGAAGCTAAGTGTTGAGATTAAGGGTGTTTTGTGTTCAATTTTTGTCCCTGCCATGAATGTTGCTAATCCTTGGAGAAATATTTTGTCGATGCCTTACTTAAAGTTGTTCAAGAGGGGTTGAAGCAACCTGATATTGCTGTTGTGGGAGTCTTTTGTCATGCTTGGCAGAGAAACTTCGTCTTTCTCCTTATGATAGTGATTTGAAGTTAGAAGTGGATGCTAATCCTTGGAGGAATTTTGCCAATGCCTTTCTCTCCCGATAGTTCTAGTTCTGAGTTAGAGTGTAAGGATGGTTATGTTAAGGAGCAAATGTCTCTTGTGATTCCATTGACCATACTATTGATGTTGGTGGTACTAATGAGAAGGTGTCGCCAAATTCAGAGTATTTGTCAGAGAGTGTTGGTTTAGATACATGCCAATACCCTTTTATCTGCAAATAAATGAGATATTTATCAATAAAAAATCATATTGTGATGATGGAAATAAGGGTTCAGTTTGTGCTAATGGAAATGTTGGAAATGTAGTTTTCGCGGGTAATGTTAGTAATGATTCAGTATTGTTATTTGAATCCAATTCAAGCAATGTTGTGTCAAGTTCTCCTTTTCAATAGACAAAGAAGAAAAATTAATGTCAATTACTTCGCCATTTAGGGCTCCATCATAACTTGGAGAAGAATGATCAATCTCAAATGCTTCATCATCTTATTGAGTTCCACTATAAAATGTGATGCGGAAACATTTACTTAAGCTTGATAAGCTTCACTCACGTACTTCCACGTAAGGGTTTAAAATCTATTTAGAGGTTTCACTCACCTAAAAACCTGATTTAGGAAGGGAGATGAGAGTATTTCAATTAGCTTCACTCACTATTTATCCTAACTCTCTCTTAAATCAAGCTTCACTTAACTTAATGATTTTGAGATTTAGTTCACTCCTTAATCACAAGAGGAAATTTGGATTAAGTACTTCCAATTTCAATATGATAAAAGCTCAAATTTCATTCAAATTAAAATAATTTTACAAGTACCTTACATGAGCTTATATAATGGGAGCTTACAACAAATAAGAAATAAAAAATAAGAAAATAAACGAAATACAAAGCTTAGTCACTAAGGATGTTTGGCTGGCACACATCATATGAAATGGATGATCCTTTGCCATTGGTTGGTGTCCATATGACTTATAACCAGTAAGAGACTTTCCTAAACTTGAAGTTTGATCCAACCAAGGTGAAGTTGCTGCAAGTGGATGTCGAAAACCTGTTGCCCAGAAGTTAGAGAAAAGGAGTTGCAACTTGCTGTTTCCAAAGAACCAATAAGGAGGTTTCCTCCTTGGGTGGGTAAAGTAAAATCCACCTCAAGCAAGAACCTCAAGAACATAGGTGAACTACCTCGTGTGTCACCTGCTGGCTTACATAATTCAATTGCATATTAAGGCTTTTAAGCTTACAAAATTGGACTATAGTTTAAGGAGTTCCAAATCGCAAAATTGATCCAAAAATGACGTCTTAATTGAAAGGCTACTGCGAATTCGTTTCTTCATGATATCTCATCACATTTGGTATGATGAAACTTCAAGATGTTAGAAATCCACCAAAAAAATAACCTCTAGAAAATTCGTTATAGATCGTTCACAATTGCCAAAATGATTTCTCTATGCCAAAATAACCAAAAGAACATCTTCTCTTCTAAGCTAATCTAAGAGTTTTAAGCGTAATCTAAGTAACATAAATGGAGATTAGTGCTAATTAGTTAAAAAAGAAAGCTACTCCATTAAAAAAATTACAAATCAATCTAAATCAAACACAAAACCAAAATGAGACGCAAATGAAATACGCATCAAAATGGAGAAGAGAAATAGAATCCTAGTAGCAAAGAGAGGGTGTAGTAAGAGATATCCTAGTCTCTAGTATGGTGTTTGTTACGTAGCGTAAAACTACTGGTAATTAAATATCACAACTCCCAAAGATAGGTTCTAAAACTGGAGACTTGTGCAACAATGATTGGCTCAAATCCCGATGCAAACTCCTGACCAGCGACCTGCTAAAAAAGGACCCACCCTGGAGGTTTGGGTGGTATTTCCCCCTCCGATGCTTAAGTCAGATAACCGGGATGTGAGGAACTTTTAGAGAGAGAAAGTAGAGAGAGAGAGAGAGAGAAGAATTTATGGCAAAATAACAATACTATGCTCTGAAAAACGTATTACCTTTCAACCTGAAATCAAGGACTATTTATACTGTTTTGAAATGACTGTTGTACCTTGATGTCACCCTAATTTGGGAGCATATGATTGGCTAAGCAATAATATCAGGACACGTGGAAAGCGCTAATTGGTTAGTACATTTTACCTTTTAGCTGAATCAGGCTTTACTTCAGTGGGCCTAAGTACAATTTTAGGGCCATAAGGGAGCTTTTAAGTACACCTTTTTCTCAGGAAGGTGTACTTTAGCCCACAGATCCTGCAGGCCTTTGTACTTTCCTTGGCCTAAACAGATGCCACATGTAGGGCTGAGATAGCGCCACGTGCCATAAGGGTAGCCGTTGATTTTTAGGCTACAACATTTGCCCCTTAAAAGAGGGAGTTATTATTTCCTAGGCGCCAAGACGGTTAATCTTCCTCTTTTAACCGACCTGGAACTGCCCCTCTCTTTTTCAAAAAAAGAGGCGCCATTTTGCCGGTCTCCGCAGGTCAACTCTCAAGAGCAACGGTTACTTTTACCGGATGGGGGGTCATTTTCACCCTCTATAAATATGTGACCTTGTCGTTTCTGGAATCATTTTAACATTGCTGAGAAATTTTCTAGAGAGAGAGACTCCGCAATTTTTACTGAGCTTTTAGAGAGAGAAACTACTCCCGTCCAAGCTCTTGCAAACTGTTACTCAACTCGTCCGAGATTTCAACTCTCTTGACATCGTCCAGCTTTCTTCTACAGGTATTTCTTAATTCTTTTCTTGCTTTTTCACGCATATTTTAAGAAAATGAGTTCGTCTTCCATCGAACAACCCGGCCGCTCAAGGGTTGGTACTAGCCCTAGAACAGAGGGCCTGTCTTCCTCGGCATCTTCTAGAGTTGGACCCATCTTGGCCGGACATGCATTCTTTTTCTTTCTCATGGCCGGCAAAGTCAGACGACCCAGTCTTTACCTGTGCAGGGTAATCTGCGCGCGTCAAGCAACAGCTCGTATCAGACGAGGAGTAAACCTGCCGGCCTCCAGCTCAGAAATGGAGGCATCTACTGGACGAATTCCCGCTGAGGGAGAGCGCGAAGTCCAAAGCGCTCGTCCAGCAAACCCGAGCCCTTCCCCTGAACTCGTACAGGAGGAGTCAGAAGTTCAAGGCTCCCCAATTCCCAGCTCGTCCAAACATAGGACGGTTTCTAATGAATCAAATACCGCTAGCTCTTCAAGTACAGCTAGCGATTCGGAAGATCCGTCAACGATTTCTTCTGAAGTAAGACAACGGTTAGGTCCACTTTCTGACCCTAGATTTATCTTGGCCGATAATTCTTGGCTGGGACGAGTAGGTTCTGACCTCAAACCCTTCTCTGCGGCCATGCCTATGCCGGGCTATGGATTCGTCCTCCCTGGCCGAGAGGATACCATACTTAGTGCCCCCTCGGGCCATTTCGCCATTTATCGCCTTGCCTTAGATGCCGGCTTGCGCTTCCCTCTTCACCCCTTCATAAGCCAACTTCTTCATTACTACAACATAGCGCACAATCAGCTTGCCCCAAACTCCTGGCAAAACATCCTTACTTTCTTGGCTGTTTGCAATTTAAAAGGAGTAGACCCCTCCTTGGCCGTCTTCTCCCAAATCCATTATCTTTCCAGAGTTCCCAAAACAGTTGAGGGGAGCTGGCTGAGCGTATGCAACCGTCAAGGCTTCTTGACGTCTTGGGATAAAACGTCCAAGATGCACTCTTGGAAGGCCGAGTTCCTGTTCGTCCAGGCGCCCAACGAAGCGGTTGCCAGACGGCTTCGCCATTTTAGCCGGTGCACTACGAACACTGGACGGAGGGCTTCCTTCTTAGAGCTAGAGAGTAACACTGCCGAAGAGATGGTGGAGTACTTCAGGATTTCGGAGTATTCCATGGACGACGTCTCTTTTAAGGGTCCGTCCAATTGGATCCCATTTAAAGAAATGTTCTATCATGAGAACTTCCTGGTCGCTGCCGGCTTGCGGCAGGGCGAGGATAGAGGTATCAGGTATACTTGTTTAAAAAAATTCCTTCCAAGTAAAACTTCCGTCCCAAGCATCATTCGTCTAATATTTGTCTTCTTTTCTTATTTGCAGACTCGGCCAGAAGTAAATTGAGAAGATCTTGGATAGGAGACATGAGCTCGTCCAGATTTTGCAGATACCCTCTGGAAAGAATTCAGCAAATCCGGTGCTGAAAAAAGGACGGATACACTGGTATGCTTAAACTTTCCTCTCTTTTTTTTTTTTTTTTGAGGAAGATCGTCCAAACACGTGTTTGGACGGACCCTCCCCTAGAGGGCAATACGTCCGAAAATAGCTGGACGGGCTGCTTCTTTGAAGAGCAATTCGTCCGGAAATAGTAGGACGGGCTGCTTCTTTGAGGAGCAGTACGTCCGGATCTATCTGGACGAGTTCATTCTTCGAAGAGCAGCACGTCTAGATTTAGCTGGACGGGTTCCCTTTTCGAAGAGCAGCACGTCCGGATTTAGCTGGACGAGTTCCCTCTTCGAAGAGCAGCACGTCCGGATTTAACTGGACGAGTTCCCTCTTCGAAGAGCAACACGTCCGGTTCTAGCTGGACGGGCTGCTTCTTTCAAGAGCAATTCGTCTGGCTTTAGCCTTCGGCCGTCTTCGTTCTTCCATTGGACGATCTGCTTCTTTGAAGGCAGACCATCCAAGACTTACTCAGGACGCCCTCCTTCTTCAAAGGATAGGACTTCTCACTTGTTTTTTTGTCTTCATTCTACTAACATTTTTCCCTTTCCAGAAAAATGCCCCAACGTCCAGCGCCCTGGCTGAAAAGGCGGCAGCCAAGAAGCGACCGGTCGGAACTAGTGAAGCTCCTCCCCCTAAAAAGGCAAAGGGCTTCACAGCCAAGAAGAAGAAATCGACACGGTCGGTTCCTAAGGTCGTGATCGATATACCGGCCAAAGAGGAGCTCTCGGCCAAGGAGGAGCTTCCAGAGATTGGCAATCTGGCCTTGGTGACCTATGCCGGTCCTGCCGACCAGCCTGCAGCAACTCAACCTGACGAGGTTGTAGATTTGGACGAGGCAGGTCAGACTTCGCAGCCGGACGCGGCTGTGGACGGGTCCGCTTTCTCTGGACCAGTGGCCAAGCTGGTAGGCCAAATGCCTGCAGCATATAGGACGGCCTCCCGTTCTTCTGGTGAGTCTTACTATTCAAACGTGGTTAGAACACTATGGGTTGGCGGGCGTCCGATGAGTCCGTCCAACAAACAGACCGTGGTTATTCCGATCAGAAATACTGACGAGTCTAATCTTTCAGATAAAGGGAAGGGTCCAGCTACTGACGACTCTCCCATTCTTTCAGACGATGAGTCTTCCGCTGCTTTTTGGGAAGATGGCATCAGCTGAACGTGAGAAGCTCAAGCAGGAGCTTTTCAAATGCTTCCCTGAACCTTACATTAAGGGGTTGAGGGGAGCATCCTCAGGACATGTAGACTACATGTCTCAA
Organism: Beta vulgaris subsp. vulgaris; assembly: GCF_026745355.1. Lineage (NCBI taxonomy): Eukaryota > Viridiplantae > Streptophyta > Magnoliopsida > Caryophyllales > Amaranthaceae > Beta > Beta vulgaris. The sequence continues at coordinate 29,199,431 of NC_079208.1, forward strand.
CTTGCTGCCGAGGTGTGTTTTTTTGTCTTCTTTGGACGCTTGCATTTTTACTTGGCTATTTTTTTTCTGTTTTTTCAACCGTCCTGACATATCTTCGTCTTTTTTGTTTTCAGCTCTTTGCTCGTAACATGATAACCGAGGACTGGGCGAGGGCGCTTAGAAAAGAAAACAAGCAGCTCGTCCAAGATGTGACTAAGGCTGCAGACCATGCTCAGTACGTCATGGCCGAGCAGGAGGTGCTGCACCAGCAATCCAAGATAGCTTGGGAAAAACGGTCAGCCGACATTGAGTCCCAAAATAACGTCTACCTCCTTTGGCTGACTGAAATGCTGGACGAGAGAGCGTCCTTGGAGCGCTTTCTTACGGACGAGAGAAACTCGGCTATGACAATGGCTGCCGAGTTTTAAAAAGAGGACCTCGTCCTGAAGGTGAAAAATCAAGCCCTCTGAGCCGAAGTCGCGGCCACGGTGGAGGCGGCTAAGGAGGCCATGAACAACGTTATTGATACTTCGAAGGACTGGGCTGTGCAGGCCTTCGGAATGATGGCCGAGGAGGAGGATATCTCCCGATATGTTCGCCGGCTGGAATTCCAAGAAGCTCTGCACAAGGCCAACATCAAAGGGGAAGAACCCCCGGTCTTCCAGGAATCTTCCGTTGACGAAGGTGAGGAAGATGATGTTGAGGCCCAGGACGAAGGAAATGATACTCCTCCAGACGCTTAGCTTTTTCATTTTCCATTTTGGCCACAGGCCACTTGTAACTTAACTGTTTTTTGCACATTTGCTTTAGACTAGCTTGTAATCCTTCCTTCATTTATGGAAAATGATCTTTTTCAATCTCTATTGCTTTATACTTTACTGCATAAGACGCCTTGTTTCATGACTTAATATTTCTGCCAAGTACCAAAACAGTTCGTCTTAACATTCTTTTAGACGAACTCTCCAGCTCTCTGGACGAGCGTATTAAGACTTTAATCAATATCCTACACTTTAATGCAAGTATAAAAACAATTCGTCATAACATACTTTGCCTGAAACTTTAGTTCTTTTCTGGACGTTCACCAGATGCCCAAGGAAAAACTTAAGTTAATAAGTTGTTCGGCCAATAATTCGGCCAAAAACTTGTGAGTTTAAAACTGCTAAGTTAATAAGTTGTTCGGCCAAAAACTCGGCCAAACATTCGTCATTGGACAAAGACTTAGTTATTTCTAAATTATGCCCCTATATGCCCCCCTTCTTGGACGAGAAGTTTTTGACAACCTTCCTCTGGTCAAGAAGGAGAAAAAGTCATAATTTTTAAATTACTTGGACGTTTTATAAGAGTGATTTGCAACTCGTTCATCTTTGTTAACTCATGAAATAACTTGTTCCTTTACTAAGGTTTTTACTTCTAAGTTTGTGGCTTTTGGACGGAAGGTAGGATACCTTTACTAAGGCGTCCTAATTCCAGCCGACCTTGTTTAGGAGATGTTTAAACTCTTTAAGCAAACAAGCGGCCACTGTATGTGATTATCCATTTTTAGGACGATAACATTTTCAGCCGATCTCCTAATAGAAGGTGAATTGTCATTTGCCGCTCTGTTATGTTTGTTAGCTGTGGACGATTAGTATATAACTTAAGCAAATAAATCAAACAGAGTCATAGAGAAGTAGAGCTGTATTATATGAATTTTGCTTGACGGATAGTCAAGGTACATGTATACATTCTACTTCTTTCATTGTAATGCATTAAGAGAAGATTACAATTTGTCAAGATACCCTAAACAAAGTATTTCTTCAAAGTATCAGAATTCCACGTCCTAGGAATGGGACGTCCGTCCATGCCTTCCAGAAAGGTGCCATTCTGAACTACTTCGATTATTTTGTAGGGTCCTTCCCAGTTAGGGGTGAGCTTTCCTAGCTCTTTGGCTCGGCCGACCGCTTCCATTTTCCTCAAGACAAGGTCTCCAAGCTTTAATGGACACCTTGCAACTCTTTTGTTGAACTCCCTTGCCATTCTCAACTTGTATAGATGCATTCTCAGCAATGCATAGCCCCTGACCTCGGGAACTAAGTCCAAAGCCGTCCGAAGAGCTGCCAGTTAGCATCTTCTGAGTACATCATCACCCTTAAGGTGGTTCTTCAACCTCAATAGGAAGGACGGCCTCAGAGCCATAGACCATCATGAAGGAGTTTCTCCTGTGGAATTCTTGGCCGTTGTCCTTATTGACCATAAGACCAGCTGCAATTCTTCTACCCATACCCCTTTGCATTATCTAACTTCTTTTTATCCCGGCCGAAGAATTTGTTAAAAGCCTCAACTTGCCCATTAGCCTGTGGATGAGCCACTGCAGCAAAGCGAGCTTTGATTCCTTGATCAGCCAACCATTGACGGAGCTAGGGTGTTTCAAATTGTGGCCCATCATCAAAGACGATCGACTGGGGCATACCAAACCTTGTAATCAGGTTCTTGCAGATGAACCCTTTGACGTCATTGGTGGTAATGCCTCTTAATGCTTCAGCTTCAACCCATTTTGTAAAGTAGTCCACACTACTATTACAAACTTCTTCTGGCCGGCAGCAATAGGAAAGGGCCAAGAATATCCATCCCCCATTTAGCAAAGGGAGAGGGAAGAGGATTGGAGTTAATAGTTGGACGCTTCTGATGATTGCCATGCTTCTGGCAACTATCACATTTCTTTGCGTATAGCAAGGTGTCCTCTTTCAAGGTCGGCCAAAAGTAGCCAGTCCTCAGAGCCTTTTCTCCTAATGCCCTTCCTCCAATGTGGGAAGCACAAGCTCCTTCATGCAGCTCTTTTAAAACGTCCAATCCCTCCTTTCTGCTGATGCACTTGAGAAGAGGCTGATTGTAGGTTTTTTTGTATAGAGTCTCATTCCACAATTCAAACCACTTGTCCCTTGCTTTCACATACTTAGCTTCAATAGGATCAAGAGGCAACCAGCCAGTCTTCTTAAACTCAATGTTGGGGCTCATCCACTCATTTTCTCGGCTGAGAATCAATACTTCCTCGGCCTCAATACTCTTGGCCGCCTTGACCTCCCAGAAGACTGTTGTTGGAACATCCCCTTCAGCCGAACTGGCAGCTTAGAAAGAGCATCGGCCTGATGATTTTCAGATCTAGGCACTTGATCCAGGACAAACCTCTTCAAAGACTTGATCTCCTCCTTAACCAAGTTCATATATTTGCTCATGGACGCTTCTTTGCACTCAAAGTCACCGTTTACTTGACTGACCACCAGCAGAGAGTCAGTTTTAGCCTCAATCTCCAGGGCTCCAGCCGCTTTGCACATTTTTATGTCGGCTAAGAGAGCTTCATACTCTGCCTCATTATTGGAAGCCTGGAATTAAACTTCATTGCATATTCAAACTTGTCCCCTTCTGGCGATTGAAAGATGATCCCTGCCCCACATCCGTTCGTAGTTGAGGATCCATCCACCATAAGGGTCCAATGACGCTTTCCCCTGCTGGGTCTTGGACGCTTTCTACGTAGGCCGGGTAAGCTCTACAATGAAATCAGCTAAAGCTTGCCCTTTGATTGCCTTTCGAGGCTCGAATGTTAAGTCAAACATATTGAGCTCAACGGCCCATTTCAACATTCGCCAGATGCATCCATCTTATGCAACACTTGCCTCAACGGCTGATCAGTATAAACAAGAATGCTATGGGCTAGAAGTAAGGCCTTAACTTCCGGCTGGCCATCAACAAAGCCAGGCCGAACTTCTCAATGGACGAATACCTGCTCTCCTCTCTTTCAATACATGCTCACAAAATAGACGGGTATTTGCACTGAGTCTCTCTCAGCCAAGAGAACAACGACTTACCGCGAATGGAGACACGGCCAGGTAAACGTACAATTTTTCTCCCTCGCCGGACTGATCAATCTAGGCAGCTGCCGAAGATGATCTTTAACTTGCTGAAGCGCCACCTCAGCCTCTTCCGTCCATTCAAACTTGGCATTCTTTTTAATAGTTGCAAAGAAATGGTGACATTTGTCCCCTGATTTCGAAAGAAACCGTCCAAGAGCAGCCAAACAGCCCGTCAGACGCTGAACTTCTTTGACTTTGGACGGCGAAGTCATATTCATGATAGCCTGAATTTTGTCGGGATTAGCCTCAATCCCTCTCTGATCAACCAAGAGCCCCAGAAATTTTCCAGCTACTACGCCGAATACGCATTTCTGCGGATTGAACTTTAACTTATACTTCCTCAAAGTGAGGAAAGTTTCCCTCAAATCGTCCAGATGATCCTTTTCTTCTTTACTTTTGACGATCATATCGTCAATATAAGCTTCCATATTTCTCCTAAGCTGCGGCTGAAACACCGTGTTGATAAGCCTTTGAAAAGTGGCCGGCGCATTTCTCAGGCCGAAAGGCATCCGGAGCCATCCATACAGGCCTTTCTCTGTGATGAAGGAGGTTTTATCTTGGTCGTCTGGCCACATGGGAATCTGGTGGAAGCCTGAGTAAGCGTCCATGAAACTCAACAATGCATGACCTGCTGTAGAATCTACCAGACGATCAATCTTGGGCAACGGAAAGCTGTCCTTGGGACAAGCCTTGTTTAAATCCGTGTAATCAACGCACATTCTCCATGTGCCATTCGGCTTCGGAACCATCACAACATTTGCTACTCAATCCGGATAGTAAGTTTCGCGAATGAACATAGATTTGAGTAGCTTCTGAACCTCTTCATCAACGACCTTATTTATGGCCGGCCCTAGGTGCCTTTTCTTCTGCCGAATAGGCTTCTGCCTCGGCTCAATGTTTAGCTTATACACCGCCACCTCAGGATCTATCCCAGGCATTTCTTCTACAGTATAGGCAAAGACATCTTCAAATTCTCTCAACAGCTTGATCAAGGCGTCCTTGATCTCAAAATTCATGACGGACCCAATCTTCAATGTTCTTCTGGACGATCTGGCCTTAAACAAATTTCCACCGGACTTTCTACCGGCTCCGGACGTTCTAGTCCCAGACTCATTATAGCCTAATCTCCTCAGATGAATGTTTTCTTCTTTAATAGCCAAGCACTTTCTCTTCTTGCTGGGCAAGAGCATGGACGGCTTGCTCTCAGGGAAGATAGCTCTTGAACCTTCTCAACTTCTTGCTTTAGCTCAACAATCTGACCTTTTACCTTCTCGGCCAAATCATCTTCCCGGACCTTTGGACACTCTGCCTTCTCTTTCGATGATGATGGTTTATGAGTAGTGAGGTAGCATTCTATAGCAGCTTGCTGATCTCCATAGAGAGATCCAATCTTCCCCCCATCACACTCAAACTTCATTAGCATTAAGTGGGTCAGAATAACAGCCTTGATGTGATTTAAGGTAGGTCGTCCGAGAATGACATTATAAGCCGTCAAGTCTCGTACTACCAAAATTTCACAAAAGAGCGTCCTTGCAACATCTTTCTCTCCCACCCTAACGGGTAGAGTGACGGTCCCCATGAGATGGATGATCCCTCCACCAAAGCCAATTATAGGATGATTTACACGAACCAAGTCATTTTTATCAAACTTCAGCCGAGACAAACAATCAGCACTGATTATATCAGTAGAGCTTCCGGTATCAATCAGAATTCGCCTAACCATGAGGTTGGCAATCTTCATCTCCACAACTAGGGGGCATCATGCGGCGTCCTTATCTTCCCTCGGTCCAGCTCGCTGACCACTATTTTGGGAAAGGATCAGACTCGGCCTGGTTAGTGAGCATAACCTGACTGAGTTCCCTTAAATAGTTTTTGTGGCCGCGATTTGTTGGACCTCCGGCCGCAAATCCTCCTGAGATGACCATTATACATCATCATCCGTGCTATCCCCGTCCATCTTTCTTCCTTGACGGTTATCTCTTTTCGGAACTTCCTTCCTGACGAAGGTAGTAATTGTTCATCTTACCTTTTCGAGCCAAATCTTCTAATGCTCTCTTCAAATGTTTGCATTCATTGGTTTCATGTCCACAACCCTTGTGAAAATGGCAATACTTGCTTTTGTCTCTATTACGATAGGGCATCTTCATTTCAGCCGGCGCCTTTAGCTCATGCTGATCTTTTATTTCCATGAGAATGGAATATTGATCTTTGTTGAACTCTATCGGTTCAACTGAGGCCGCCGGCTCAGTCCGCCTACTTCTCTTGGACGAGGTGGTCAAAGAAGTCATTGCCCAAGTTTCAGCTTTCTTGGGATTCTTTTTGGCTGAACCACTTCTTCTACCTTCTTCACCTCTGGCTGCTTTGCCTCAGCACAAACCTCGTGGCATGAATGAATCTTCAGCTTCCTTCAAAGCTTCCGTCAAAGTGGTGATTTCTTCTTGACCAAATCAAATTAAAGCTTCCTGGTCTTAAACCTTGATGAAGGCGTCAACGCCACTCCTGCATTCAGATCTGGATCTGCAATGCTTCTAGGTTGAATCTCTTCACATAACCTCTCAAGGCCTCTTTAGGACCCTGAATCACCTTTCCCAAGTGCATGTTTTTTTTGTTCTTGACGTTAGCCACAAAGTGACTAGTGAACAGGATACTAGCTCAGTGAAATTGTTCACTGAGTTAGGGGCAAATTGTTAAACCATTTCTGTGCTACTCCCTTCAACGTAGCTGGGAAATTCTTACACCATTAGCATCGTCCACCCCTTGGACATAATCTGATGCTTATAGGCTGATAGATGATCGTCTGGATCTGTTGTTCCATCAAAAGGTTCAATGGTTGGGAGCTTAACCTTTGGGAAAGGAGGGGACTCCATAATTCTGACCGAGAAAGGAGTTGGCCAGTTGATCTGGAGTGCCCCAACCTGACCCTCAATGGGTATGTGCTCCGCGATACTCCTTTAGTACCGGATTAGAAGAGGTGTTAGCTAAGGCTTGACGCCTATACACCATTGGCTGCAAACTGTTTTCTCTTGCTGGGCTGAAAAGCTGATGGTCCATGGCTTCCGCCACTGTTCTGGACGGGAGTCTTAAGGACGGATCCTTCATATAAGGAGTGGAACCAGAGGCTGAACGCTGCTGAGCTGCCGCCCTCTTGGCTTCCAAATACTCCCTAGCATCAGTCTCCATCTTGTGGCCAGTAGGAGGAATATTGTATCCCGGACGGACTACCAACCTCCAGTCCATCTTCCTTCTGGAGTCACTAACAGCTGGTTGCTTTCCCTTGGAAAGCGGCCTAGTCACATCTGGCCGAGGTGGCCGACTAGTCCCTGGACGACCCTCTTGGGATCTCCCTTTGAGTGGCGCTGCTGCCTCCCCTCCTGGACTCAGCTGAAAGAACAACATATTGCTCTTAATCTGCTCTTCCATCACAGCGACCATTCTGGTCTGGAAATCTTTCAACACATTCTCCAAGTGACCAGCTGTCACTGGACGGTCAAGGTTCTCCTGAATGACTAGAGTCACAGTCCTACCCTCTAGATGGACGGCAGCATGGCCATGGTCCCGTCCACGGGGTGGCCTCTCGTCATCCACGGTGTCTTCCACCTGAACTCTAAAACTCCTGTTCCTTGCGACATTCGATGAGTGACAGTCCGTCATTGTTGCGTCTCCCCACAGATGGCGCCAAATGTTACGTAGCGTAAAACTCTAGTAATTAAATATCACAACTCCCAAAGATAGGTTCTAAAACTGGAGACTTGTGCAACAATGTTGGCTCAAATCCCGATGCAAACTCTGACCAGCACCTGTAAAAAAGGGACCCACCCTGGAGGTTTGGGTGGTATTTCCCCCTCCGATGCTTAAGTCAGATAACCGGGACGTGAAGGAACTTTTAGAGAGAGAAAGTAGAGAGAGAGAGAAGAATTTATGGCAGAATAACAGTACTATGCTCTGAAAAACGTATCTTTCACCCTGAAATCAAGGACTATTTATACTGTTTTGAAATGACTGTTGTACCTTGATGTCACCCTAATTTGGGAGCATCTGATTGGCTAAGCAATAACAGACATGAAGCGCTGATGTTAGTACATTTTACCTTTTAGCTTAATCAGGCTTTACTTTAGTGGGCCTAAGTACAATTTTAGGGCCATAAGGGAGCTTTTCAGTACACCTTTTCCTCATGAAGGTGTACTTTAGCCCACGGATCCTGCATGCCTTTGTACTTTCCTTGGCCTAAACAGATGCCACATGTAGGGCTGAGATAGCGCCACGTGCCATAAGGGTAGCCGTTGATTTTTAGGCTATAACAGTGTTCATGTCATTGAAATATTTTCTAAGGGATTTATGAGTTTCTTAGGTGTTTTATTTTTGTATACTGCATGTTCACCAAAATCCTAACCAATATGTTTTTAAAAACATCATCATAAATGCAATGTGATGCCTCCAAAAGCTAACTAATAAGATCTACCAACATAGATAATGTTAGATAATTTGAAACTCTCAAGACTCCATTCGATCTTGATCTATTGTACCTTTATTATCTTCGAGTACATTCAAAAGTACAAAAGACAAATAATATAATCAGTATCTTATAATAAGAAGAAAAAAAATTACTAAGTGTAGGCACGATTTTATTTTGTCTACGCGAACACATATTTGACTACCCCATTGTTAAGGTTTTATAAAAAAATGTTTTGAAGTTGCCAACAAGTCTTAGAGGAAGACTCATAAACCTAAATGAATATCTGGGAACCCATAGGGACATCTTAAGGACTTATCTTATATAGTTTTTCCCATCATAACTTCATTTTTGGTCATGAACCAAAAATTGAGTTGAGGTGTGAGGGTATAAAAATTGAGTTCAGGGATCACATTCACACATTACTGGCCTTTACTAAATATCAATTCATAACAAGTTTTATGCAAAAGAACAACCATATAACATTTTCAAGCACCCTAAAAATAATAGTTTAATTGGTAGATTAAACACATCAAAAAGACTATTTTTGGTGGTATGTTATTAAGCAATAAAAATTACAGAGTTCCTAGTAGGTTGTCCAAATTATCTGGTTAATATTAGAATAATTTCTTAGATCTTGATTAGAAATAATAACATTAACAGGACAATCATAACAATATATAAGAAAAATAAAAAGAAGGAAGAGAGGTTAGAATATACAAAAGAATGGTTTTTTTTACCAGAGATCTACATCAGGAACACATTTGTAACTTCAATATAAAAATAAAGTTTTATTTAAGGACACTTAAGAATATACCGGTGTGTCTTGGGTATGAGAGAACAACAACCTTCGGGAGGAGCAATCATGAAGCCTTTCCACGACCACTATGAAGATTGATGAAAGGATGTGTTTGTGTGCATATGCAAATATGTGTTTATGTGTTTATAAGTATTAAAGCAAGTGAGAGTATGAGAGTATAAGAGTTCACAAGTACATGCGCAAATAGTACCTGAAAAGTGTCTCTTTCCGAAAATCATGGCATATTTACATGAAAATATTAAAAAAAGATAGTGTTGAACCCTAGTTTTGATGATGACAAAGGAACAAAAAGATGCAAAGTAAGTATTGAACTAACAAGTTGTTAAGTGAATGAATATACAAGGTATCAATGAAAGGAGCAAAGAGAATACTAAGCCAAAGAAGAAATCAAGATGGATTTTGAAGACTAAGTGAAGATGCTCAAAGATTTGGTACTGAAGTAGCATTGGAGCAAGAAGACCAAAGCAATACTTTTTGTTTCTAGTTCCTATGTAAAGGAACGAGTAAGAATGGTAAGGAACTGTGGCAATTTACAATAAGAATGAGCATCTATTCCTTTGTAGGAACAAACGAACTGGCGCTGTCATATTAAGTTTAAAGGAACTAACTATTACAAGGAACTTAGTCATAAGATGAAGCAGTACAACAGTTAATAATGTTGTTTGGTTGATTTATGCCTAGATTATAGGATACCGTTTTATTTCGGTAAAAAATCTGATTAAGAAAAATCTTATTAAGGAAAATATATTTTATTTTTATGAGATCATAAACATTCTTTTTGGTTTTATAGAAAATATTTCAAAGATAATATTTTTGGTAAAAGGATTTTATTTCGATTTTATTAATTAAAATAGTTTTTTAATTAAATCAGTAACTTTGATTTACTGCCTAAATGGTTGCTAAATTTATGGAAGCAATAAAAGATCCATAACCCACGTTTAACAAAGATCATGGAGATCATGGGTGTCAAAGAGGAACGTGCTCCTCTAGTTAAGGAACATCATGGAAAAATATTTTTACCACTAACACATGAATTTATCCCCCATTCTAAGTTATCACTGCTGTATTTACTAATGTTAATTAAGTTCCAATTTGTGTCTGACAAAGTGATTTAGTGAGTTTAACTAAGTAAAGTGTCAGTACTTTCATCCTCTCATAAAAGCCATTTGTTCTTCACCTTCTGACTCTATTCCACTAAGTTATTATTGATCATTGTAATTTTGGTTTTGGGGTAAGGGGACTTTGAGTGAAGTTCTTTAAGAGAGAAACTTTGAGTGAAACGAGTTAATGTGACAAAACTTGAAGTGAAGTTGAAAGGAATAACTGTTAAGCGAACAGTTGTTCAGGAACTTGAGTTTAAGAACTCAAGGTGTGGCCCGTGAGTAGAATTAGGTTGTAACAAAGTTGTGTGTCCTAATTAGTGAAAGTGTTGAGTTTAAAATCCCTAGTGATCGAGGTTGTTTCCTGGGCCCAAGAAGTTTTTCCTCGTAAAAATCCCTTGTGTCCTTTGGCTTGTTTCTTTGTTAAGTTTTATAATTTCGTAAAAAGTTACATTTATTTCTATAAATACAATTCACCCCCCTCTTGTATTGTTCCAAGTGAAATAACAATTGGTATCAGAGCTAGAACTCACAAAAAAATAGGAAACCCTATTGAGAAAAAGATCCAAGGAACAATGAACACCATCGAGAAACTTGAGGAAGGTTACTAAACGCAAAGGCCTCCCATGCTCAATTGAAAATTCTATTCATACTAGAAGAATAGAATGAAGATTTTCATCAAGGCCGAAAACTACAAGGTATAGAGAGATATTAAAGTTAGTGATTTTGAGGTCATAACTATTATTGACAAAAATCAGGTATTTCCTAGCTAAACCTTTCTCTAAATATGACAAAATTCATTTCGAAAACATGAAAGTAAATGCTATGACTGTTAAACTATTACATTATGGACTTGGACCCTATGAACATAATATGATCATGGGATGTAAATCCTCAAAGCAAATATAGGACTTTATTGGTGCAAAATCAGTTGGTTAACTTTGCAAACAAGTCAATGCACACCCAATAGTTTGATACTAAGCGCCATAGGAGTCTTAGTCCCTGGGGGTTACCGGTTTTAATTTGATAAAACCTTGCTAACGTACTTTGTTGTAATATAATTGGTTAAACTACAACGCCTAATATATTTAGGCGAAGAACATTAAATAGTACAAGATATGCAATAATTAATCTATTAATTAGAGCCAAATATTCCCATTCACATCACAAACTTCTAGAATAAACTTTTATAGCACATATGAGGATAATCCAGGCTGGACAATTAAAGAGAAAACACAAAGATGATTACCTCCATGAGTTTTGGCTAAAACTAGAGATGAACAAACTCGTCACTAGTAGATGCCCTAGATTTAAGAACTAAACTATAACCCTAGAAGTAGGGTTGTGCAAAAACATCCGATCCGAACGATCCGATCCGGTTATCCATTGATCCGATCCGAATTTTCGGATATACGATCCGTTTTTTAATTCTCGGATTCTTCGGATCGGATATCCGAAAAAATTATCAGGTTTTCGTATCGGATACGGATCGGATTTTTGGACATGTTGGATATCTGAAAATCCGGATTTTTAACTTTTGTAAAAATTTTCAAAATGGGTTGCACAAATAGGCTAGCCCAATAGATAATAATGTAATACAGACATACAGTAACGCACGCTCTTGTCTCGTAGTCTCACGCAAAACCCTAGTTCTCTCACGCCTCACGCATACACTCTTCTCTCTTCACTTCACGGATGCCGGTGCCGGTACCGGAGCAAATGAAATGGAACGGACGACGGGGAAGTTACCAGATTCGTCCAAGTCTGGGGTAAGTTCTCCTCTCTCTCTCCATTTTTTTGTGCGTTAGATTATTCATCCATGTCTGGGATTTTTAGTATTGCTCTCCTCTCTCTCTCTTTCGCGTCCAAGTCTGCAGATTCATCTTGAATTGGTGACAAATTGCATTAAATTGTGTTAGTTGCTAGTCTTCAAATTTCCAGATTTGGTTTGAAATGTGAACTTATTATGCTTGCATAGGTACGAAATACGAATTGAGTATAAGCTAATATAGTTTGAGCTTCAGAGTTTTTTTTAATATGTTAATGTATAGTTATACACTTATACTGTTAATCTGTTATGGGTTTTGCTTTCAATATCTATATCTACCTTTAGATAAACTATTTCACAGCTTATAAGCAAGGCAGGGTTGTGTAGATGTTTGATTTAGTTCATTATTATAAGTAAGGCAGTGTTGTGTAGATGTTTGATTTAGTCCAACTGAAATGGTGGAGAGCCTCTAGAAAATTATGCTATAATAGCCAATTAGCCATAGGTGGCAGTGTTGTGTATTTCCATTTTTTTTATAATAGTGATCCAAATATTGTTAAATTGGTGATGATTGATTAATTATATTGGTTTGCACTTTGCAGAATATGACGTCATCATCTTTTGATGATAATGATGCACACATGATTTGATGATGGATGAAGCTGACGGTTTGGATGAAATTAATGAGGAAAAGGATTCCGATGATGTAGAAGAGATTAGACAAGTGAAGAAGAGGAAGAAGAAGACTTCAAAAACTTCTACAAAGATAAAGAAAGAAACAAATGCTTCAACTGGTGAGAGGAAGAAAAAATCAAAGTGGTGCACACATTATGATAAAATTGAGGATCCTACCTTTGCTTCTTGTAAGTATTGCAAGACTCGTATTGGATGTGGTAGTAAAAATGGCACTACTCCCTTAGCAAATCATGTTAGAAGATGTAAATTATATCTTCCGAATTTGGATAAGAAGCAAAAATTGATTGATTTTGAAACTAAGAGTCATGTTAATGAGGATGGGAGTTTGGAAACAATTAGTGTTCCAAGACTTTGGGAATATGATCATGATCTTTGTAGAAAACGAATTTCTAAGATGCTTATTGTGGATGCATTGCCTTTTGTTTTTGTTGAACGTGAAGGCTTTCGTGATTTTTGTAAGGCTTTAAATCCTAGATTTGTTCCTCCTTCCCGCACAACTGCCACTAGAGATTGTTATAGTCTTTTCATTGAAAAAAGAAATGATCTGAAAGTTTCTTTTAAGAACTTGCATTCTAGGATTTGCCTTACTACAAACACTTGGACATCTGGTCAAAATTTGAGTTACATATGTTTGACTGCCCATTTTATTGATGATGATTGGAATTTACATAAGAGAATAATTAACTTTTGTCCTATTGCTGGCCATTCTGGGCAACTTCTTGGTAGGGCGGTCGAAAAATGTTTGAATGAATGGGGTTTGAAAAATATTATGACAGTGACCATAGATAATGCTAGTTCTAATGATTTGGCAATCGATTACTTGAAAAGAAGACTTAACATTTGGGAGTCTAGTGTCTTGGAAGGTCAATATTTGCATATGAGGTGTGCATCTCATATTTTGAATTTGATTGTACGAGAGGGTCTACAAGAGCTTGATGTTTCCATCTTCAAAGTTCGAACTCTTGTGAGGTATGTTAGGTCCTCTCCTGCTATACTTTTAAGGTTCAAAAAATGCATAGAAGAGGAGAAAGAAGATAGTAAAAGTCTTGTTACTTTGGATGTTGAGACAAGATGGAATTCCACATTTTTAATACTCGAATCGGCTATCAAGTTTAAAACGACATTTGCAAGTTTATACATGAAAGATTCTTTTTTTTAAGGAATTTAAGAAGCTTGGTGGTGGTCCAAGGAAGAGGATTGGAAGAGGATTGCTAGTTTTTTGCCTTTCTTAAGTGTCTTCTATGATGCAACATTAAGATTATCGGATTCTGGGTATGTGACTTGCAATGCTTATGCTCATGAGATTTATGGGACTAGATTAATGATTTCCAACAATCAAGGTTTCAATGATCACGATATTAGGAAAATGGCAACCCAAATGATGACAAAGTATGACAAATACTATGGAAATGTAGAAAATATCAACATTTTGGTGTTTGTAGCGGTTATCCTTGATCCTAGGCACAAAATGAACTATGTTGAATAGGTTGTGCGGGATTCCTATGATGAAACAAAAGCCACTCTTTTGAGCCTTAAGATTAAGATGGTTTTACAATCTTTGTTTGAGTCTTATGCTTCTTCTATGCCTCGTTCAAAGGCCAGTTCTACTTCTTCTACTTCTACATCTTCTTCCGTTTTCACACAAAGTGTAGGAAAAATTGACCTTCAAGAGCTCATGACGGCCAAATATCAAAGGGACACGGGTTGTTCTTTGACTAATGTGAACAAAAGTGAGTTGGAGAAATATTTAGAAGATGCATGTGAAAGTCATGTTCCAACTTTTAAAATTTTACAATGGTGGAAAGCTCAATACAAGAGATATCCTATTCTTTATAAGATGGCGAAAGATGTGCTTGTCATACCTATATCTACCGTTGCTTCAGAATCAACATTTAGTACGGGAGGTCGCGTACTTGACTCTTTTCGCACTTCATTATCTCCTAAAATGGTTGAAGCACTTGTTTGCACACAAGACTGGCTACGCACTTCACGTGCACCTCTTGTAGTAGAGGAGAGTTTGCTTGCTTGGGAAGAAATTGAGGAAGGTATATTTTACGGTTTTTTCACCAAGTACCCCCGAGTTTTCCAAAATTCACCTGGTACCCTCTAAGTTTTCAAAATTCACAGGGTAACCCTATTCAAACTAATACACGGGGTACCCTTAAATGCCCTTAATGACTAACGACATTAACCGCCGTTAGTCATTAATCGTAATTAACATCAAATTTCCCCTAATTAACTTAAATAAACTCTAATTAACCTAAATAAACCCTAAACCCTAAAACCTAACTAACCCTAACCACTACCCAGCCCCCCTCCACCACCCCCACCACCACACAGTCCCCCTCCCCCACCCCCCACCACCACACGTGCATCTCTTCGTCTTTGTTTGACTTCCATCTCCTAAATACTTTAATTAGTCATTGACTTCTGTTGACCTTCTTTCACGGGCTTCATGATATGATTGGGCTTCTATATTAAAATAAATGTTAAACCCTTTGTGGCTTAATATAATGTACGATAATAAATGTTTGTTTATCATCTAAAAATGGTAGTAACAAACTACCCCCTGATTTGTAAGGTGATGTGCTCAGAACCCACAAATTATTAGCAAAAAGCTGCTTTTAATGGTTATAGCCAATATCATCCAATAATATTCTGAACATGTCTTCTTCCATTGTTCTAAGGTGGTCAACATATCTTTCTCTAGGGTGGCTAAATTTAGTTGAGAAGAATAATCTTTCGTGTACTCCTTGGCCTCTTTTTATAGCCATTGTGAAATCCATCAAGAAAGTTTGTTTAGGACGCAATCCTATAGCATAATTTTGCAATATCCAATAAGGATCCAACATCATGGATCATGATATTATGCCATATCTGGCACACACATTTGTATTGCACTAGATCTCTTGAAGATGACCCATCCACAGTTCTATAAATCTTTACGCTTTTTGTATTTCCTTTAACAAAAAGCTTTCTTAGATATCTCCAGGGCATATTAGGTTGCCAAATTTCTTCCATTATGGTTTTACCCCATGATTTGCAAACCAATAGAGAAGTAACTTGATTAGCCTTTTCGAGTTTAGGAAATATCTATTCTTGCATTAAATCTAAATTGGACCCTATTTTAAAGGCTCTAGATCTCCTTGTATGCTTCGGGTCCTATTGTATGATAGGATTATTACCAAAAAAAATTTTAATAGAAGAAACCCGTTTAATGGATTCTTTATTCATAAATTCATCCTTATCTCTAGATATGATATCCAATGTCTTATGATGATTTGGGCATTTTAATGGATATGGCGCATATTCTGAGGAGGTTGACAAAATATGGATAAGAAAGTTTAATCCCTTCCCTTTAACCCCCATGTGCAATGGTCCCCATTACTTTAATCCCCCACCCTTACTTTTACTTGATCCCTTATTAAAATTTTGCAGGTAACCACAATTTCAAAAGTGTAACATGTAAAAAAAATGGAGGAAGTAGATGAAAAAGGAATCATGAGCTATTTTAGTCCGGCTCATGTTGGCGTAGAGCTACTTTGGTCCTATTCCATGGCAGTGTTATAATGTGTAGAGCTACATTGGTCCTGCTCCAAGGCATAGAGTTATTTTGGTCCCACTCCAGATAATAGAGCTACTTTGGTCCCGCTTCATGGCATAGAGCTACTTTGTTCCCGCTCTAGGGCATTAATAATGTGTAGAGCTACTTTGGTCCCGCTTCAAGGAATAGAGTTATTTTGGTCCCACTCCAGGATATAAAGCTACTTTGGTCTCGCTCGAGGGCATAAAACTACTTTGGTCCTCCTCCAGGACATTGATGATATGTAGAGCTACTTTGGTACCGCTCCAGGGTATAGTGTTATTATGGACCTACACCATGGCATAGAACTATTTTGGTCCCGCTCTAGGGCATAAAGCTGCTTTGGTCCCGCTCCAGGGCATTGATGATGTGTAAAGATACTTTGGTCCCGCTCCAAGGCATTGATGATGTGTAAAGATACTTTGGTCCCGCTCCAGGGCATTGATGATGTGTAAAGATACTTTAGTCCCACGCTAGGGCATAGAGTTATTCACTCCAAGGCATTGATGATGGTCCACAGACGTAGCGGTGTTTTTTTCGCTGTTAATTTGAAATGGTCTGCAGACCTAACAGTGTGTCTTCTGCTATTAATTCTCCTGAGTACTTGTTGTCTTTCGAACAATGTATGTTGAAAATTTGTGTAGAGTATCGCATGTTGAAAGAATGGCAAAATTGTACTTTTGTCGCGGATTCGAAAATATGATAATTTGTCACGCGTAATGTCGTATCGTACATTTGAATTCATTTGGAGTTGAGCATGTGGTCCCTACTTGGCTAAGAAGCCCCAAGAGCATTGTAGAGAATTGTGCGCATGACGCAGAAGCCAACACTTAGTGCAACATTGTTGAACCCTAGTTTTGATAATGACAAAGAAACAAAGGAACAAACTAAGTAGTGAACTAATGAATTATTTAAGTGTATGGTGTCTAAGGTATCAATGCAAGGAACTGGGAGAATACAAAGTCAATGAAGAAGTCAAGAGAGGATTTCAAAGGCTAAGTAAAGAAGTTTCTATGTTGATACTGGAGCAAGCATTGGATCAAGAATAATAGAAGCTAGGCGTTTTATTTTCTAGTTCCAATGTAAAGGAACAAAGAAAGAATGGTAAGGAACTGTGGCAGAATATTTGAGAATGAAGCGTTTGTTCCTCTTGTAAGGAACAAACTCAGTGGCACTTAGCAAATATGTTAAAGGAACTGAACTAATATAAGGAACTAGACTTAGGCGTGTACTAGTATAACGATTAAAAGATAATGGAGTAAGTCATGCCTAGATTATAGGAAATTAGTTATTTCTAATTTCAAATGATAAAATCAGTTTTAAAAAGAAAATCTGTTTTGGAAAAGATTTTATTTTTCGGAAAATAAGAAAATAAATATCCGGTTGTTAGAAAGATTTTATTTCAAAGATATTATTTTCTTAAAGATTAGAAATTCAGATTTAAAGATAAAAAGAGTTTATAAAAACTGATTTTCGGATAATGTTGAAGGAACTCCTATTATTTAGGAGTAATGGCTGCATTTTATCCACGTTCATTTATAGTTCATGGGATCATGGGACATGATTAAAACGTGTTCCTTAGGGGAAGGAACATCATGGGTAAATGGATTAAAACTGTACTCTAACATTAATCCCACGTTCTTCATGATTAACACTATAAATATAGAAGTCTAGATAAGTTCCAAATTGTGTCTGACTAAGTAATTAAGTGAGTTTAACTTATTAAGTGTCAGTGCCTTCATTCTCTCATAATAGCCATTTGTTCTTTGCCTTCTTACTCTAATTCCACTAAGCTTATTTCGATCAATTGTATTTTGGTTTTTGGGGTAAGGGAACTTTGAGTGAAGTTCTGTAAGAGAAAGGCTTTGAGTGAAGCTTGTATGTGTGAGAAAACTTCGAGTGAAGTTGAGAGGAACTGCTGTTAAGGGAACAGTGGTTCAGGAACTTGAGTTTAGGAACTCAAGGTAGGGCTCGAGTTAGAATTAGGTTGTAACAGAGTTGTTTGGCCTAATTAGTGAAAGTGTTGAGTTTAAAATCCCTAGTGGTCGAGGTTGTTTCTTCTTGTTGGGCCCAAGAAGTTTTTCCTCGTAAAAATCCCTTGTGTTCCTTTAGCTTGTTTATTCGTTTAAGTTTTAATTTCCGCAAAAAGTTACGTTTATTTCTACACCTACAATTCACCCCCCTCTTGTAGTGTTCCTAGGGAAATAACAATTGGTATCAGAGCTAGAACTCACGTAAGATAGGAAACCCTATTGAGGAAAAGATCCAAGGAACAATGAATACCACCGAGAAACTTGAAGAAGGTTATTCCACTCAAAGGCCTCCTATGTTCAATGGGAAGTACTACAACTATTGGAAGAACCGCATGGAGATATTCATCAAGGCTGAAAACTATCAGGTATGGAGAGTCATTGAAGTTGGTGATTTCGAAGTCACAACTACAAATGACAAAAATGAGGTAACTCTTAAACCCCTCTCTGATTATGACAAATCTGATTTTGAAAAAATGGAAGTAAATGCCATGGCTATTAAACTATTGCATTGTGGACTTGGACCCCATGAACATAATAGGATCATGGGATGCAAATCCGCAAAGCAAATATGGGATTTACTAGAAGTAACCCACGAAGGAACTAATGAAGTTAAAAGATCGAAAATTGATTTACTTATGAATCAATATGAACTGTTCTGCATGAAATCCAAAGAAAGCATCCGAGACATGTTTACTCGTTTTACTAACATTATAAATGAGTTGGCTTCTCTTGGAAAGTTTATTTCATCTGAGGAACAGGTTCGAAAGGTTCTTAGGAGTCTTCCTAAGGACAGATGGATGGCTAAAGTCACGCTCTTCAAGAAACAAAAGACTTCACTAAGTTCAACTTAGAACAGCTGGCAGGGTCACTTATGACTCATGAGCTTCACCTTGATACTGAATATGGTGAAAGCTCCAAATCAAAATCAATTGCTCTCAAAGCAGATGATGAAGATGATTCGGACTCTGAAGAAGAAGAAGCAGCCCTCATGGTTCGAAAATTTCGAAAGATGTACAGGAACATGAAGAATGGAAACTTCAAAGGTAAAACTAAGAAATTTTCTAACAAAGCTGCTTGTCATAAATGTGGAAGTACAGATCACTTCATCAAAGAATGTCCTCTTTGGGAAAACGACAAAACCAAAGAAAGGAACAAGGAACGCTTTGCTGAAAGGAACAAAGAATCAAAAGCACCTTTCTCTAAGGCAAATGTGCGCAAAGCTATGATAGCTGCTTGGGGAGATTCAGAGACGGAAGAAGAAGAGGAACAACCAACTGAAGAAACAGCAAACCTTTGCCTCATGGCAAACATCGACGAAAAAGAAGATGAAGAAAAAATTGAGGTAAGTCAACATGGACTTGAGTCAGAACTAGATGGTAAAACTAGGACTGAAATATATGATCTTCTTTATGATGCAATTCTTGAATGTAGAGATGAACGTGAAAAACGTGAACAAACGGAACAAGCCTTAAAGGTTTGCAAGGAACACATAGAATGGCTTAAGAAAATGAGAACTGATGTCGAAACTAGATTTTTTGATTTGTTTGATAAAAACTTAAAAATCAAAGAATGTTATGAGAGTTTGAAAAATGAAAATTATCTAATTAATTTAGAGATTTCACACTTGAAGGAATTTGTCCCTGTTCTGAGTTCCTTTGATATAAGATCAACCCCTTTGAAAGGATACAGATCTGAGATTGAAAAAATAAATAAAGAGAAAAATATTTTAAAGGAACAGATCTGTAATCTTAAAAAGGAACTGGTTGTCGCAAGGAACAGAGGCAAAATCATGAAAGTTCCTAAGTGGATTGAGAAACCACAGACCAAAAGGAAGGAAGGTCTTGGTTTTGAAAACTACAAGAAAAGGAACAAGACAAAGAAATATGTTGATCTACCTAGTGATAAGTTCTGTATGTATTGTGGCAAGGTAGGTCATTACATAAATCAATGTCAACTAAAATCTGAGATGATTGGGAAAAATGTGACAATAAGTAAAAAAAAATGGGTTGTCAAAACAAATCCTAGTCAAGAACAGGAACCCACGAAAGATGGGGTTCCTTCAACTAACAACTAGTTGATTTTTGCAGGTTGGAGTGAGGGGGAACAACACTTGGTATCTCGATAGTGGTTGTTCCAAGCACATGACAGGAGACAAAACGAAGTTTCTCTCACTCACAACCTATGAAGGTGGCAGTGTAACATTTGGTGATAATAAGAAAGGTAACATTGTTGCTATGGGTAAGGTCGGTAAGTCACCATTACACTCCATTGAAAATGTATTTTTAGTTGAAGGTCTAAAACATAATCTATTAAGCATTTCTCAATTCTGTGACAAAGGAAATACTGTAAAATTTGATAAGAAAAATGCTTAATCATCAACATTAAAACTAAGAAAGGAACAAGGAAAGGGAACACATACATTGTGGATCTAGACCTTGTTCCTCAAATCAATTTAACTTGTCTTAGTGTTATTGAAGATGATTCACTTCTATGGCACAAGCGTCTAGGACATGCTAGCTTTTCATTACTTGAGAAACTTAGATCAAAAGACCTTGTTTTAGGATTACCATCTATAAAATTTCATATTGATCAAGTTTGTGATGCATGTGCACGAGGTAAACAAGTAAGATCCTCTTTCAAATCTAAAACGATTGTAAGTACCACTAAACCATTAGAGTTAATTCATATGGACTTATGTGGACCCATGAGAATTCAAAGCAGAAGTGGAAAGAGGTATGTACTTGTGATTGTAGATGACTACTCTAGGTACACTTGGGTTATTTTTCTCTCTAGTAAAGATGAAACTTATGATGAGTTCCTTGTCTTTGCTAAAAGAGTTCAAAACCTAAGTGGACATAAAATAATGCACATTAGATCAGATCATGGCAAGGAATTCGAAAATTATAAATTTGATGACCTAAGCAGAGATAATGGCCTAGATCATAATTTTTCTGCCCCTAGAACACTAACACAAAATGGTGTTGTAGAAAGGAAAAATAGAACTTTAGAGGAAATGTCTAGAACCATGTTAATTGCTAGTGAACTTGCAAGGAACTTTTGGGCTGAAGCTGTTAATACTGCTTTGTCACATAATTAATCGTGCCATGATGAGACCTATCATTAATAAAACTCCTTATGAACTTTACTTTGGAAAGAAACCAAACATCACCTATTTTAGAACATTTGGATGCAAATGTTATGTGCATAATAATGGAAAAGATAATCTTGGAAAATTTGATGCAAGGAGTGATGAAGCAACATTTTTAGGATACTCCTCACATAGTAAAGCTTATAGAGTATATAACAAAAAAACTATGTGTGTTGAAGAAAGCATTCATGTAATCTTTGATGAATCTGACAAACATAATCCAAGCATACAGGTTGATGACTATGAGATAGGGTTAGCACAACCTAGTACAAGGAACACAGATTCACAAGAAGAAGAAGAAGTGAAAGAGGAAAGGAACGAGGAATTCGAAAATAATAAGATCAATGATATTCCTGTTCCTCAAGGAGGAGAAGATCTCCGTTCCTCTAAATGAAGGAACTGAGTCCACCGAGGCTAACAGAGGAACAACTGAGCAGAGTTCCTCATCCACTCAAGGAACTCATGAGGAACAACATGTTCCTATAAGAGAGTTTCAACCAAAACCTTGGAGATTACAAAAGTCACATCCTGTGAACTCATAATCAGCGACATATCCAAAGGTACGCAAACTAGATCTCAGTTAAGGAACTTTTGTGCATTTCATGCGTTCCTATCAATGATGGAACCAAGAAATCATGAAGAAGCCTTAACTGACTCTGATTGGATTATTGCAATGCAAGCTGAATTAAATGAGTTTGAAAGAAACAAGGTATGGCATCTAGTTCCTTCATCTAAACAACAAAAAGTAATTGGCTTAAAATGGGTGTTTAGAAACAAACTAGATGAATATGGAACCATTGTAAGAAACAAAGCTAGACTTGTAGTAAAAGGTTATAACCAACAAGAAGGAATTGATTATGAAGAAACCTTTGCTCCTGTAGCTAGATTAGAAGCCATTAGAATCTTAATTGCATTTGCTGCTTACATGGGATTCAAATTATATCAAATGGATGTTAAGTGTGCATTTTTAAATGGCTATCTAAACGAAGATGTATATGTTGAACAACCCCCTGGTTTCGAAAATAAAAATCTCCCAAATCATGTCTACAAGCTTGATAAAGCTCTTTATGGGTTAAAACAAGCACCTAGATCATGGTATGAGAGATTATTAAGTTCCTTTTAGAAAAAACTTTAAAAGAGGAAAGGTTGATAAAACCTTGTTCCTAAAATCTAAAGGAACTGATATTTTGCTTGTTCAAATATATGTTGATGACATCATATTCGGAGCTACTAATGAAACATTGTGCAAAGAATTCTCAAGTCTCATGAGCAATGAATTTGAAATGAGTATGATGGGAGAGTTAAATTTCTTTCTTGGACTACAAATCAAACAAACTGAAAAAGGTATAATTGTTCACCAACAAAAATACATAAAGGAACTATTAAAGAAATATGGCCTCGAAAATTCAAAGATAAATCACACTCCTATGGGAACTTCAACTAGATTAGATGAAGACTCCATAGGAACAAGTGTTGATCAAACAAAATTAGAGGAATGATTGGTTCACTTTTGTATCTAACTGCTAGTCGTCCAGACATAGCTTTCAGTGTTGGTTTGTGTGCTAGATTTCAAGCAAATCCAAAGGAGTCTCACCTCACTGCTGTGAAGAGAATTCTTAGATACCTTAAAGGAACAGATGATCTTGGACTCTACTATCCAAGAAGTGATACATTCGAACTAAAAGGATATGCAGATGCAGATTATGCTGGAGATCTTGTTAATAGGAAAAGCACCTCAGGTATGGCACAATTCCTTGGTCATAGTTTAGTTTCTTGGAGTACCAAGAAACAAAACACAGTTGCTTTATCCACTGCTGAAGCAGAATATGTAGCTGCTGCTGCATGTTGCTCTCAAATGCTTTGGATAAAACAACAACTTAGTGACTATGGAATAAACTTTGAATGTGTTCCTATTTATTGTGACAATACAAGTGCTATAAGTATATCTAAAGATCCAGTGCATCATTCTAGAGTAAAGCATATACATATTAGACATCACTTTTTAAGAGAAAATGTGAAAAAGGTTTGATAAACTTGAGTTTTGTCAAACTGATTATCAGATTGCTGATATCCTAACTAAGCCTTTGCAAAGAGATAGATATGAAAAATTAAGGCTTGAGTTAGGCTTAATAAAAATTAAGTGATTGTTCCTATGTCAATTCCCCCATGTTTGAATCAATTTGAGTGACTTTGTGTGCTAAAAATAATTGTGTTTAATTGCCTAAGACCATTGCAAATTGGAATGTTCAAAACATAAACATGAAGTCAAAGAAACTAAACAACTCACAAATGTCACATAATACTCCCCTTACTGTTCCTAAGGTCAAGAAACATGCATAGTATGAAGGATATTGATATGTAGCATTAGTTGTTCCTATAGCACAAGTTCCTTAGCATTTATTTTCTTTCAAAAATTAAAATTCAATAAATCCGAAAAATCCGATAAAATCCCAAAAATAAGGGGAACCAGTTTAATTAAATCTTGGTTCTTTTTATCTTTTCGTTTTTCTTCATTTTTATTTTTATTTTTGCTTTAATTTTCCCGCGTGTAATAATTACTATTACATGCAAAACTTCCTCTTCAATTCATCTAAGAAACCGTGTTCCTCTCAAACGCTTCATCTTCACCAAATCCGAAACCTCATCACACCCTTTGATACTCCATAAAAACCTCCAAACCTTCATAAATCATGGCAAAAACTTCAAGAAACTCACTTTTCCAACACCAAAAACAACCGACACTTCAAAAATGGAAATTTCTTCATCTCCAACTAAAACCCTTGAAACCGACATAATTCAAGAAAACCCCATAGAGGAACAGCAATTAGAATCTCCTAGAAGGAGCATGGAGAAGAAAATTGATTGGGGAAGACGATGAAGAAGAAACCCCGGAACAATCTCAGGGGGAAGAAGAAGAAACTGCACCTGTTCCTTCCAAAGGAACTGTTTCTTCGTCTTCCAAGAAAAGGGTCGAACGAAGTGAATCTAGGTATGTTTGGGCTTTTGCGTCGATTTAGAATGGGCAAATAAAATTGAATTTCTAGAATTAACCTCCATTCTAAAGGAACAAGGCATGGAATTCTTGTTTGAATTCGCCTTTAATAATGCTCTTGTTCCTCTAGCTATGGAGAGTTTTGTGCAAATTTGTTAATACTAATGGAACTTGCACAACTGAAGTTAGAGGAAGAAAATAAGGTTTAATCAAGCAACTTTAAGCAAAGTATGGGAAGTTCCTTGCAAAGGAACTGATTTGTATTTTAAAAGGAAAGGAACTGTTTCCTTTCCGAATTTTCCTCAAGACAAAATCTTAGAATATTTTGGAGGAACAGCTGGCCAAAACAAACTTAACCATAACCTACTCTCTCCCCTTCACAAAGTACTGTTTAACTTGGTTTGGAGAGCACTCATTCCTCGAACTGAAAAGAGGAATGAAGTGGGTCTCTTGGATATGTGTTACATGTTTTGCTTGGACCACCACATACAAATAATTTCCCTTCCCTCTTCATTCAACACTTAACCCATGATTGAAAATCAGTGTGTATTGGTACGGTGCCTTGATAACTTCCTTACTTCATCATTTTGAAGTAAGACTTACGGTTGGACCACCATAGGGTCAAACAAGGGAACATCTTGAATGAGAAGACCCTAAATGGACTTGGTTTCTGTCCAAGAAGGTGTTCTCATTCAAGGAAGAATGGCTTCCAGTTCCTCAGGAAAAAGAAAAATGCCCAAACTGGACTTAGAAGAAGATAATGATGTAATCTTGGATAACCCTGTTCCTAAGCCGGAGGAACCGAAACCTAAGAGGCGCAAACACATTGCCACTAAGCCTAAACCCTCTGTTCCTTTGAGAGTGAAAAGAGCACTCGTCGAAAAATTGCTCCTGTTCCTGTTCCTTCCAACGAGGACTCTCCTTTAGTCCTTTCGGATAATGAGGAACAGGTACCCTCTACTCTCAAGGAACCATACCTCCACCATCTCCCAAACTCTCTGTTCCTTTCACAAAAATACCCTCCATTTCACCTTCGTCCTTCTCTGTTCCTTCAATTTTGAGCAGTTGAAGGATGAAATAAAAGGCCAAATCCTTTTGCTTCCACCTCCACAACTCTTCCACCCACACCACCATTTCTTCCTCCCATTTATCACCCTTCACCTTCTGTTTCCATTCCTGGAACAGATGAGCCTTCCACTCAAACCTCCCCAGTTCCTTCACAACATCCCCCATCTGCCTCTGTTCCAAGGGTAAGGAACAGGAAAATCCGAGATACACTAACTGGGTTAATGAAGTCTGCCTTCCTGCACAACATATGATAAAATTTTACAATCATCTTCATTGGACTTTGGATGCCAAAACTGATACTATGTAAGTCTTATGAAGAAATTGAGTGATACCGTGGTTGCGCAGCAAAGAAGATGGAACTATGGCTCGTACCTTGGAGGAGCTAAGGAACAGGTTGAACTACAATCAGGGGTGGTGATGAAAAAGTTGGAGGATGTGGTTGAAGAAGAAGTTGTAGAAACACCATTCCCCTTCCCTTTCTTAGTTTCTTTATTGTTGTTGTTGTTCCTGTTTCTTTCTTATAAGGAACAAACTTTTGTTTCTTCCTTTTTCTTTTCTTTCTTTGTTTTGTTATGGAACAAGTGCTATATAATCAATGACTTTTGCTATATTGTCTATGTTTCTAAATGCTTTGCATAATTTCTTCCTTGGAATGGCTAGTATTATGTGATTGATGTTTGAGCAAGTTTACTCTTTGATTTTCTAACTTAACCACTAATGGTGCTTGCATATTGGTCTTAAGGTGTTAAATCAATTCATCAATTCATGCAGAGTCTATTCTTTTTGAGGATGACAAAGGGGAAAAAGGATTTAAGGAACAAAACATGATTAAACAAATGTAATAAATAAAAAAATGAAATAAAAAATTAAAAATTGGATAAGGTAAATGAAAAATCAAAAATAGGTTAAGGTAAATGAAAAATCAAAACTTCAGTTACTCACATAATTGTTTTTATTTTTCATTTTCTTCTTTATGTTTTTATTTTCATTCACTTATATTATTTGTTATTTTCCTTAGTTTGTACCTTTGTTGTCATCATCAAAAAGGGGGAAATTGTTGAACCCTAGTTTTGATAATGACAAAGAAACAAAGGAACAAACTAAGTAGTGAACTAATGAATTATTTAAGTGTATGTTGGCAAGGTATCAATGCAAGGAACTGGGAGAATACAAGTCAATGAAGAAGTCAAGAGAGGATTTCAAAGGCTAAGTAAAGAAGTTTCTATGTTGATACTGGAGCAAGCATTGGATCAAGAATAATAGAAGCTAGGCGTTTTATTTTCTAGTTCCAATGTAAAGGAACAAAGAAAGAAT
This sequence comes from Beta vulgaris subsp. vulgaris, assembly GCF_026745355.1. Lineage (NCBI taxonomy): Eukaryota > Viridiplantae > Streptophyta > Magnoliopsida > Caryophyllales > Amaranthaceae > Beta > Beta vulgaris. The sequence goes on from NC_079208.1 coordinate 29,226,269, forward strand.
GGTAAGGAACTGTGGCAGAATATTTGAGAATGAAGCGTTTGTTCCTCTGTAAGGAACAAACTAAGTGGCACTTAGCAAATATGTTAAAGGAACTGAACTAATATAAGAAACTAGACTTAGGCGTGACTTAGTATAACGGTTAAAATATAATGGAGTAAGTCATGCCTAATTATAGGAAATTAGTTATTTCTAATTTCAAATGATAAAATCAGTTTTAAAAAGAAAATCTGTTTTAAAAAAGATTTTATTTTCGGAAAATAAGAAAATAAATATCCGGTTGTTAGAAAGATTTTATTTCAAAGATATTATTTTCTTAAAGATTAGAAATTCAGATTTAAAGATAAAAAGAGTTTATAAAAACTGATTTTCGGATAATGTAAGGAACTCCTATTATTTAGGAGTAATGGCTGCATTTATCCACGTTCATTTATAGTTCATGGGATCATGGGACATGATGTAAAACGTGTTCCTTAGGGGAAGGAACATCATGGGTAAATGGATTAAAACGTGTACTCTAACATTAATCCCACGTTCTTCATGATTAACACTATAAATATAGAAGTCTAGATAAGTTCCAAATTGTGTCTGACTAAGTAATTAAGTGAGTTTAACTTATTAAGTGTCAGTGCCTTCATTCTCTCATAATAGCCATTTGTTCTTTGCCTTCTTACTCTAATTCCACTAAGCTTATTTCGATCAATTGTATTTTGGTTTTTGGGGTAAGGGAACTTTGAGTGAAGTTCTGTAAGAGAAAGGCTTTGAGTGAAGCTTGTATGTGTGAGAAAACTTCGAGTGAAGTTGAGAGGAACTGCTGTTAAGGGAACAGTGGTTCAGGAACTTGAGTTTAGGAACTCAAGGTAGGCTCGAGTTAGAATTAGGTTGTAACAGAGTTGTTTGGCCTAATTAGTGAAAGTGTTGAGTTTAAAATCCCTAGTGGTCGAGGTTGTTTCTTCTTGTTGGGCCCAAGAAGTTTTTCCTCGTAAAAATCCCTTGTGTTCCTTTAGCTTGTTTTTTCGTTTAAGTTTTAATTTCCGCAAAAAGTTACGTTTATTTCTACACCTACAATTCACCCCCCCTCTTGTAGTGTTCCTAGGGAAATAACAAACATATTGCGCTGGACATAATTTATTGTGTGTGGCACAACTTTGTCGGTGTCGTAACAACCCATAATCTTGCTCCTAGTTTTTCGCTAAAGTTTTCCCTAAAACTATTATTTTCTCTAGCTCAATGATTTTCATTTTTATAAATATTGGGAGTTGAATTATTATTTTAATTATATGGGGTCCTAATGTGTGTATTTATATTTTTATTTATACTATAGTTTATTAGAATTATTTTTTAGGAAAAATTGACAGGAACAATCCCAACTATGGGCGTTCCGCCATTTTTAGCCCCAACTAAAGATTATTTTTGAGCAATCCCAACTATGCATCATTTTTTACAAAAACGGTCCCAGCAGGTTAACGATCTGCTCTAGCAGGTAAAACCACCTACACCATCGACCCACCATTCTTGCCACCCATAACACCACCCTGACACTCCAAAAGCACCACCAACTTGTCGTCGGCACCCCGAACTCCTATAAAACACGGCCCATCATCGACCGCATCCAAATCTCCCTCTCGAAATACCCAAAAACCCACCCAAACCACCCCCACCGTTCTTGCCACCCTCGAAACAACCTCATGCTCTATGCTTGAATTGAACAATCTTCCTAATCTGTCAAATTCTATACCTGGATTTAATTGGGATGGCAAAAGTTAAGGAGACAAGAGAGAAAACCATAAAACATTAAACTAGGAGAGGAGAAAGCTAGAAATAGCTGTCATTACCTCTCTCCTTTCAAGAAATTATCGATATTGTTGGTTTCGGAAGATAATGGTCTTTGTATTTTGCTAGTACATGTGATTAAGAATGACTCTGGTTTTTTCCGAATTCGTGTTAATCCATTTGTTGTTGGGTTCAATATTTCGTTGTGCTACTGGTGGCCACCCGAAACCACTCCACCCACAACCCCCCCCCCCCAAACCCTAACTTTTCGGAACGGACTTTAACCATAGCCATCCAAGATGTGAAAATCTAGAGCTTTGAGATCATTGGTTGTTTTCGAGGACTCCTTGCCACCCACAAAACCCCCCTTCACCGCCTACCACTCTCCTTAAACTTAGTTCTTTACAATCTGTCCATTACAAGGTTAGTTGGTGTTTCCGGGGAGCTTTCGTTGGTGCTATCGTGGTCGGAGTTTGGAGGATTCACGACGACATTATTGTCGTGGTGCGTGGGTAGCCAACGAAAACAGAGGAGAAAGAGAGAAAAGTGGTGCGAAACAGAGGATGGGGAGGCGGATGGGTGTTAGGGGAAGGAAGAGGAAGGAAGAAAAGAGAGGAAAAAATAAAAAAATTAACCTGTTGAACAGGTAGACAGTCAACTAGGACCAATTTCAGCAAAAATGATGTATAGTTGGGACCGCTCAGAAATAATTTTTAGTTGGGACTGAAAATGGCGAAACGTCCATAATTGGGACTGTTCTTATCAATTTTTCCTATTTTTTATTATTAAGTATTTTCAAAGTTTAGGAGCGATTTAGGAAGTTATCGATTTATCGCGTGACAGACCTTTGACGTATAGATCTTTGATGATTTAGG